>NW_025971916.1:0-10107 GCF_021869965.1 Rhincodon typus
TCAGCAATTAAATTCTGTCTGGTTTACGGTGCACGATACAATACATCTCTGTTATGGTGAAGGTGATGCTTCTCCAATGTGTTCAGCTTCCTTCTCAGAAGACTGCTTCCACACCTCCCAATTCTTCATTGCCATCACATGCCTTCTTTGCCTGCTCCAGTTGTATAGTGTGCAACATACAAGGATTATGTGGTGCACTGTATCTGGATTTCAATCACTCCCCCAAAATGATCAAAGCATTGGATCCTCGTCATCAGGAGATCAGTCTTCTGTTCACAATCACATCATCCTGGGTACCTGGTGCATATTTCTAAGATGTAATACTGATGATTATAGATGAGTTGAGCATTGATGGAATTTTTTGATGCTAGGCACTTTATGAAAATGTGCTCTCAATGCAATGCGTGTACAGGCGTTTGCAGCCAGCTCCTGGGGAAGCCACTGTTGGCAAAGAACACTGCCTGGGCTGGACAGCTGAACTTGTCACAGGGTAAAAAGACAAAGTGGTATGATTTGGCACAAATTGCATCTGTAACAGCCTCAATATATTAGGGGGCTGAGGATTGAGAGCAGCAAGTTGCACAAACATTGAGCACAAAGCTGTCATCTCGACACCCACCGGGATAAGTTGGCCCCACACCTCTCATGTCTCACTCCAGCAGATGACACTGCTCTTTGATGGTGTCTTGGGAAGCCCTCAGTCTTTGTCAACAATGCACCTTGTTTATCTACAGAAAATAGAATCTGGGCCACCTGAACCTCCTCTGCATCCTGATGGGACCTTCACTTGCGATATCTTCATGTGGAGGCTGTTTGACAGCTGATTGAGTTGCTGCTGCTCCGGCCCTTCTGGCACATAAGTTCCTCCACAATTTCTCCCTGCCTTAGGTGCACTGTGGCCACTATGACAGTAAACCTTGTTATGGCTGGATTCATTGGTCACGGTTCAAATGAACCTATATAGGAAATATCAGAAATAGAACAGGTGGTCTAGGCCCAAAACATCAGCTTTCCTGCTCCTCTGATGCTGCTTGGCCTGCTGTGTTCATCCAGCTCTACACCTTGTTATCCCAAGTCCTTAGTAGTGATAGTTTAGCGTGCAGTCCCGTACATGGACCCTTGGCTAAGTGGACCTCATTCTCATGTATGCAACACAATCTGTCATACAAAAACAATAAGAGATCCTGAGTGTGGTAGTGTTACTGAAACGTTAACCTCCACCCACATCACCCAAGAAAGTCTGTATTGCACACTAGAACATGTTAGCAAATACTTACAATTCAAGATAGGAGGTAATCTGGTCTGAGCCCTGTGCATCCTTATGAGACCTTGGATTGTCTTTGTGAGTTGTGACCTAATGTCACCTGAGATTACTTCTGCTTCAAAGAGATGACTATAGTCAATCTGTAATGACCTATGAAATGGTCAGGCTTGTTTGTGGTCTAGATTTGTGTCCCAAATAGATGGTCACTGTATGCATTTCACATGAAAGATTCTATGATTACAGATGGCCTTAAACTTGTATTGTGTAAGTGCCTGATTAATGCGATTGTCCTTTGCATTGACGTGCTTTGCACATAAGTAGGAGCTTGTGTTTTCAGACAGGAGAAAAAACATACTCCAGCACTCCATTTTTCATTTCCATTGCATATTTGCAATTCATAAGACCATAAGATATAGGGGTACAAATACGCGATTCAGCCCATTGAGAGCAATGAAAATGTGTTGTCTTTTGTGATGATACTATGGCTTTTAGAAGTGTATTTTGTCTTTTTTAACTGAGGTTTTGAGCCATAGGTGTTGAGCTGTCTCCTCCAAGCCAATAAAGTAACAGCTTGTGAGTTTGTTTTATAAAGTTGGAACATAGAAGCAGCATGAATGGGTGGAGTCAGACTCCCATAGAACCATAGTTTTAGTTTGGCTTTCAGCAGTTGTTGAGGCTTTGAAGTTGGCTGTGGAAGCTGTCTCTCTCTCTCTACCAGAATTTTCTCTCTCTGCTGCCAAAACTACATGTGAGACAATCTGCCTTACTGACTTTGTCTTTGCCAAGAGTATGTTTATGGGAAGTTACAATATTGGAATAGTTGCTGTTTAGTAGTTAAATAATCTACTATTATTATAATCATAGAATCCCTACAGTGTGGAAACAGGCCCTTTGGCCCAACAAGTCCACACTGACCATCAGAGCACTCCACCCAGACACATCCCTGAACGCTATGGGCAATTTAGCATGGCCAATCCGCCTAACCTGCATATCTTTGGACTGTGGGAGGAAACCTGAGAACCCAGAGGAAACTCACAGAGACACAGTGAGAACATGCAAATTCCACACAAACAGTCGCCCATGGATTGAATTGAACTCAGGTCCCTGGCGCTGTGAGGCAGTAGGGCTAACCACTGAGCCACCATGCCACCTAACTATTCTATTAGGTATTCCAATAGAGCTAAAGTTATACACTGTAGGGTAAAAATAAGGGATGTTTTGCTTAAAGCCGAGTAGTGTAACCAATCGAATTACAGCTGGAACACAGCACCTAACACTTGCCTTTAAATAAGATAAAAGTTAGGGTCTAGGCTATCTCCTTAATATATTTGAAGGTTTGGTCTAGTCCATAACACTTTGCAGTCAAATTTAACACTCTGAGTTTGGGCTTCTTGCCTTTTTTGCAATTCACACCCTGTCACTTGCCCTACCAGCAGAAATAGGATCTTCCAGAAATGGAAGTCAGAACTTCTGCATCTGGGCCTTGCTGACCACTTTAAAGTCTACTGAGTGAAATTCCCTGAATATCTGGATCAATACATAGGGATTTTTAGAAGGTCTTTGATTTTGTGACAAACTATAGACTCACAACGCAAATCAGTCATGTGGGGTTGGGAACAGATAACTCCATGGTTGACTAGCTGGCTATAAAACAGAAATCAGTCTGTAGGACTGAAGGAAACCTACTCAACTGGCAGAAGATGGGAAGTGACATTCTGCAGGGATCCATGCTGTTCTCTGCAATAGTGGGATATGATGGAAACAAACAAGACTTGAATTTTATGAGAAAACCCCTGTATGGATTTTTCAAGAGGTTTAGAGGAAAATCATCTGATTTTCTGCCGGGATTTTGGTAATCCCTGGTATACCTTGGATCAATGTACCTGCTAATTCATCATTGAAGTTTAAGGCTCACATTTTGAATGCAATGTTGAATGTACAGAGACAACAGAATTCCTGGGTCCACAATCCCTTTGTTTAAAAATTCCGGCCTGGATGTTGGTTTTTTGATCTGTGGGTTGGCAGGCAGGTTGGATTAAAACTCAGGGTGAACACCCCAGAAGAACTGGAGAGGTTGGCAGCAGCTGAAGAGGGCTGGCAGGAAGGCCTACCTTGAAGATCAATCTTTTCCCAACATTTGAAAATAAAGAGCAAAAGATAGAAGATCCATTCACCCTTCCCCCCTGACAAAACAAACCGCATTTACATTCCTTCAACAAGGTAAAGTTTTATATCAATAAGTATTTCATTCAAGTGCAACAAGCATTGGTATTCATAGTTCCACACTAAGTAGTCCAAACCTTCTGTATCTGTCAATCAAACAGTGAAATGGAAGACACCCCACTGTGGAAATGTTGTTATAAAATATGTCTTACCCAAACGGAGTTCCGTAAAAACACTGTTCAAACAAGCCACAACACACTGCAGCAGCCCAGAACTACGCCAAAATGAAGAAGAATACATCTACCAAGTATTTAGAGATAGCGGATACTGGAACAGCTGGGTTTGACGATGCCTGTCATACAAACAACATCAGGAAGATACAGTGCACCCCGACACACTTGTCACGCTACCATACATCAAGAACATATCTGAACTGACCACAAGACTCCTACGGCCACTGGGCATCAGAGTAACACACAAACCTACATCAACCCTACGCTAACTGCTAACAAGGATCAAAGACCCTTATCCACAATGGACAGAACCAACATAAAATACAAGATTGCATGCAAGGACTGCGACAAACATTACATTGGACATACAGGAAGGAAACTGGCTGCGAGAATACATGAACACCAACTAGCAACAAAAAGACATGACCAATACTTGTCTCCATACACACAGACAAGGAGAACCACCAGGTTGATTGGACAATGTCAAGATCCTAGGACAAGCTAAACAGAGACAAGTACAGGACTTTCTAGAGGCCTGGTTCTCCACCAAGAAGGCCATCAATAAACACATAGAATTAGACCCTATATACACACCACTGCAAAGAAAAGTCGGAAATGAGGTAATCAACTCCAATGGACCCCAGAGTTTAAATAACAAGCAGAAAACACAACAACCTTCATCGGAGGCTGCACTGATGATGTTACCCAGCAGGGTAATGAAGCATCTGCAAACTAACGAACCAGCTCAGCAAGAAAATCAACCACAGCATCCACAACCCGAGCTACAAATCTACTCAAGAATGAATGAATGACATTTATTGCTTCAGTTGTGTTTATTTTATTTATCTGCTGCTTTGTGTGAGTGGTAAATAAAGTTTATTCTAAATTGTTTTCTCACGTGAGGCCTGTACACTTTAGAGAAAATGCATTGCCAGCCTAAACTAAATGGGTTTGCTTGAATCTAATTTATGGATGTGTTTAACTTTTTACATGTTATGCCTTCTGGTATCCATGAGTTGGAAATAATCACACTTTGGGTTCAAAATGTCAGAGCTTCAATGAGTATATTTCTTGCATTTCTTCATGTGGCTGTTGAAGTAATACCTTGGGCCAGATTTTCCAAACAGAGTTGGAAACCCTACATTCAACTGAGATCAGAGAAAAATGCACACTTTCCTCTTTCCATGTGAACACCCGGGCTGGGAACCTTCCCGACTGAAGTAGTCGACTCCAGGCCATGAATCTATTTCAGCCAACAACGGACTGGATCGGCATTGAACCCATGCCCATTTTTTATTGTTGTAGTTGGTGTATTCCAGGATGTAATTTTCCTGAAGCCACTTTGAACATCTAGAGGAGATGATGGAGTCAGGTTGTAGGGTATTAGATGGACAAAAGGCTAAGGGAGATGACAGGTGATAGGTGGGTGAAGCTGGTAAGATGTCTGGTTGTGATGGAGTAGGGTGCCAGGAGGGAGAGAAGGTGGGATGGCAGATAAGTGGGTGAGTCCTCAGGGTAAATCAGTGGGGCAGGGGTCCAGTTGGTGGTGGCATGGAGGTCAGGGGAGGTGCTGGTATGCATGGAGAGAAGGTCAATGTGGTATAGGTTGTGGGAGGGTTGGATCTGTGGGAAATCGAAGGGATTTGAGGTTCAGACTGGGTCGAAGAGGGTTTGTTAGGTCAGAGACCAGGGTGGTGTTGACAGTGTATAGGAAGTTGGTTTTGGGTTGGGAGGGGAGCCAGAGGTGTAGAGAAGGGAGCAATCTCAGGATGTGACCTTGGGAGGCCAGTGATGAGTTTGGGTGGTCAGTTTAATAGTTACTCAGAGCTTGAGTGGGATTTAACCTTCTAACTTTTCCTGAGTCACTATTAAGCAATGTCAGTCGAAACCCTGACTCTGACTCAGGATCCGGGATTTTTTGTAAGGTTCCAGATGCTGCGCTGTTGCCTAATGTAACTTACTCATGGAGTCAGCCAGTTGGGATTTCCACATTGTCCTAACACTCCACTCCTGTCTGCACAGCTGCAATGACTTTCTCCCATCTGAAGATCTGGCCTGTTGTTACTTGACATGTGACTGCAAGGATACAATGAAGTATGGAACCATGGGATCTTTATTCAACTTTCAATTAATTCCTATCACTTTATGAATATTATAACAGAATGAACATTGGATCAATTCCATTATACAGTCAACGTATGTCTACTGTTATATTGTCAGCCTGTGTTCTCACTTTACATAAGAACAAAATAACTAAGAACAGGAATAGGCAATTCAGCCCCATCAGCCTGCATCATTATTTAATACAGCCATGGCTGATCTCATCGTCCACTTTCTTGCCCATAACCCTTCGATCATTAGTAATGAAATATCTATCTCCTCCTTAAATTTACTCGTTGACCCTGCATCCACCACACTCTGGGGTAATGTATTCCACAGATTCACACCTTTACAGAAAAGTAATTTCTCCTCATCTCTAATTTAAATCCACTACCCCTCATCCTAAAACTATGACCTTTCATTCTAGATTGCCCCACAAGAGGAAACATCCTCTCTATATCTAGATTGTCAATCCCGTTTAGTATCTTATATACCTTAATTAGAACTCTCATTCCACTAAACTCAAGAGGGTATAGGTCTAAACTGCTTGATCTCTATTCAGAAGACAAACCCCTCAACTCTAGAATCAATTTACTCAATAACATGTGAACTGTGTCCTCAAGTAAGGACTATATGACCATAAGATAGAGGAACAGAAGTAGATCATTTGGCTCATTGAGTATGCTCTACGATTCAATCATGGCTGATATGTTTTTCAACCCCATTCTCCTGCCTTCTCCCTATAACCTTTGATCCCGTTACTAATCAAGAACCAATCTATCTGTCGTAAATACACTCAATGACTCCATCCACAGTATTCTGTAACAATGAGTTCCACAATTTTATCACCCCCTGGCTTAAGAAATTCCTCATCTCATTTCTAAAGGGTCATCCCTTCATTCTGAGGGTGTGCCCTAGAGTCCTACGCTCTTCTATTAGTAGAAACATCTCCATGTCCACTCTATCCAGACCTCTCAGTATTCTGTAAGTTTCAATGAGATGCTCCCTCATCCTTCTAAGCACCATTGAGTACAGACCCAGAGTCCTCAACCACTCCTCATATGATAGGTCCTTCATCCCAGACCATTCTTGTCAACATCTGCTGGATGGACCCCCTCCAAGACCAGCACAACTCTCCTTAGGTACAGGGCCAAAAACTGCTCACAATATTCCAAATGTGGTCTGACACCAGAGCCTTATAAAGCCTCAGTGGTACATCCTGTTCTTTTATTCTAGCCCTCTTAAATGAATGCTAACATTGCATTTTCCTTCCTAATTACCTGAACCTGCATGTTAACCTTAAGAGAATCCTGAATTAAGACTCTTAAGTCCCTCTGTACTTCAGATTTCTGAAGCCTTTCCCCATTTAGAAAATTGTCTGCACCTCTACTCTTCCTACCAAAGTCACACTTTCCCCTATTGTATTCCATCTGCCATGTATTTGCCCACTGTCCTACTCTGTCTAAGTCCTTCTGCAGCCTCCACACCTCCTCAACACTACCTTCTCTCCACCTATCTGTGACATCTACAGACTTAATAACAATATCCTCAGATCTTTGTCCAGATGGTTAATAAATAACATGAATTGTGTGGTCCTAACACTGACCCCTGTGGAACTGCACTGGTTACCACCTGTCAGGCTGAAAAAGACTCATTTATCCCCACTCTCTGCATTCTGCCATTCAGCCAATTCTCTATCCATGCCAGTACCTTACCCCTAACACCGTGGGCTCTTATCTTATGTAGCAGCCTCCTGTGCAGTGCCTTGTCAAAGGCCTTCTGGAAATCCAAAATAGATCACACTCTTGCAATCTTCTTTTGTATTACTAGCTGGCTTACCCTCACATTCTCCCCCTTATTGATTTTTTAGTTATTCTCTGCTGTTTTTTAAAGGCTTCCCAATCCTCTGTCTTAACCACATTGTATGCTTTTTCTTTTGTTTTTATGCTATCCCAGACTTCCCTTGTCAGCCATGATTGTTCTGTCCTCCCCCTAGTATGTTTCTTCTTCCTTGGGATGAAAGCCTGCCATGCCTCCTGAACTATTCCCAGAAACTCCTGCCGATGCCAGTCTACCATCTTCCCTGCTAGTCTCCTTTTCCAATCAACTCTGGCTAGCTCATCCCTCATGTTTTTGTTGTTACCTTTACTCAATAGTAATATCATTACATCTGATTCCAGCTTCTCCCTCTCAAACTGCAGGTTGAATTCTATCATATTATGGTCACTGCCCCTGGAGGTTCTTCTTTTTAAGCTCCCTAATCAAGCCTGCCTCATTACATATCAACAAATTCAGAATTGCCTGTTCCCTAGTGGACTTCACCACAAGCTGCTCCAAAAAAAACATTTCATAGACATTGCACAAATTGCATTTCTTAGGATCTGCTACCAACCTGATTTTCCTAGTCCAATTGCATGTTGAGGTTCCTCCATGACAATTGTAATAGTGCTTTTCTTGAATGCCTTTTCTATCTCCTGATTTATTTTTGTCCACATCTTGACTACTGCTCGGAGGCCTGTACATAACTCCCATCAGGATCTATCTTTCTTTGCAGATTTTATGCCTTCCAACCCTTTATCATTTCTTGCTATTGATTTAATTTCATTTCTTACTAACAAGGCAACCTTGCCCCGTCCACCCAGCTGCCTTTCAATAGGATGTATATCCTCGGATATTTAGTTCCCAGCCCTGATCCCCTTGCGGCTGTCTCAGTGATGCCCACAACATCAATTTCAATCAAGCTTATTTACCTTGTTTCATGTTTTCAGGGATTTAAGTACACAAGCCTCAGTCCTGCGTTGGCTGCTCCCCTTCTCATAGTTGTCCCCTATGTGCTGTGTCTGAAGTTAGATTCCTGAACCTTTCCATATTCTCTGTCCTGTTACTTGTTCTGGAAACTTTGTTGAGGTTGGTTGGTTCACCAAGCTGGTTCGTTGTTGTTCCGCAGACATTTCATTATCCTGCTGAGTAACATCATCAGTGCAGCCTCCGATGAAGCGCCGTTGTGCTTTCCCGCCTGGTTTTTAAACTCTGGAGTCCGTTGAGCTGGATTACCTCACTTCCGGTTTTCCTTTGCAATGGAGTGTATATGGGGTTGAGTTCTATATGTTTGTTGATGGCTTTCTTCGTGGAGTACCAGGCTTCTAGGAACTTCTGTGCCTGTCTCTGCTTTGCTTGTCCCAGGATCTTGGTGTTGTCCCAATCGAATTGGTGGTTCTCCTTATCCATCTGGTTAGAGATGAGTGAGTATTGGTCATGTCTTTTTGTAGCCAATTGGTGTTCATGTACCCTTGTTGTTAATTTCCTTCCTGTCTGTCCGATGTAGCGTTTGTCACAGTCTCTGCAGGGAATCTTGTATATGACATTGGATCTGTCCATAGAGGGTAGTCGACCTTTGGTTCAGGCGAGCAGTTGTCATAGGGTTGATGTGGGTTTGTGTGCTACTCTGATGCCCAGTGGTCGTAGGAATCTTGTGGTTAGTTCCGAGGTGTTCCTGATGTAAGGTAGCATGATGAGTGTGTCGAGGCGTCTTCCTGGTGTTATTCATGTAATAGGCATCTTCTGACCCAGTTTATTGGATGTCCATTGTCCTTGAATACCTGGAAGTGGTATCCTTCTTCTTCTCAGCATAGTTCTGTGCTGCTGCAGTGTGTTGTTGCCCGTTTAAATAATGTTTGCACGCAGCTTCGTTTGTGTGTGTTAGGATGGTTACTGTTGAAGTTCAGTACTTGGTCAGTGTGTGTGGATTTTCTGTGTACTTTTGTTTGGAATTCCCCATTTGTCCTGCGCTCTACCATGACATTCAGGAATGGGAGCTGTTTATTCTTCTCCTCCTGTCTGGTGAATTTGATTCCGGTGAGGGTGTTGTTTATTAGTTTGTGTGTCTCTTCTAGTTTGGTCCATTTAATAATGACAAAGGTGTTGTCCACTTAGCGTATCCATAGTTTTGGTTGGATTAGCAGAAGGGCCGTACTTTCTAGTTTTTGCATCATCGCCTCGGCTTTTAGTCCGGAGACAGGTGATCCCATGGGTGTCCCGTTGATCTGTTTGTATGTTTGGTCATTGAAAGTGAAGTGGGTGGTGAGGCATAGGTCCAGTAGCTTCAGCATGTTGTCTGTGGAGATGGTGTCACTGGGGTCATGGTCTTGTTCTAGTAGTGCTGTCATTGTTTCCCTTGCTAGTGGTATGTCTATTGATGTGAATAGGGCAGTGACGTCAAACATCACATAGATTAGCCAAGGAACTACAAAGGAGACTAAGGCACCTTGTCAACAAGTCACCCGCTCAATCCACTCAGCCCAAGAGTTCCTCAATTCCATCAAAGACATAAGGATAGATGACGATGAG
>NW_025971917.1:0-198 GCF_021869965.1 Rhincodon typus
CCCCCTACTCCCTCTCACACTCTCTTTCTCTCTTCCCTCCTACCCTCTCTCTCTTCTCTCCACCTCCGTCTCTCACTTTCTGCCTCTCCCCTCATCTCCCTCCCCTCATCTCTCTCTCCCTCCCCTCATCTCTCTCCCCCCCCCGCTCTTTCTCTCCCTGTCTCCTTCCCTTCTATCAATCTCCCTCCCCTTCTCTGC
>NW_025971917.1:1087-3316 GCF_021869965.1 Rhincodon typus
CTCTCCCTGTCTCCTTCCCTTCTATCAATCTCCCTCCCCTTCTCTGCCCCCTTCTCCTCCCCTCTCTCTCTCACCTTCTCTCCCCACTGTCTCTGCCCTCCCCAATGTCTCTCACTCTTTCTGTCTCTCCTTATTCTCTCTCTCCCACCTTCTCTATCTCTCTGTCAATCGCCCTCTGTCTCTCGTTCACTCCCTCTCCCTCTCCCTCTCCTTCTCCCTGCCTTTACCTGCCTCCCCCATTCCCTCTCCCCCTCTCCCTTTCTGTCTCTATCTTTCACTTCCAGTTGAAAAGACTGAACTAAATCACATATAATTTATTGTCAGATTGTTACTGATTTTGTGGGAACCAAAGATGTATTCCTCAAGCAATTGAGGGTGACAATTTTTGGGGAGGGTGGGGAGGGCCCCTTAAGAGCCTGTTACACAGGAACAGTAAGAGGCCATTCAGCCCCCTCCTCGAGCCTGTTACACAGGAACAGGAGGAGGCCATTCACCCACCCTCTGGTTTTGTCCAGACTTGATGAGTCCTCAGATCCTGAGGACAACTTGAGTCACTCCCGGTCCTGAGGGGGTGGGGGTGGTTTCTCCGAGTGCGACAGCTCCTTCTACCCCTCTCCCCCGCCCCAATTTCCTTACCACTCCCACCAAGCCTACGATATTTGTAACATTTACAGCGTGTCCCCCAATCATAATCCTGGTCTCCCCGACCCTATCCCCCCACCTCCCCGGGTCTCAGGGCCCCCTGTGTGTGTGATCCCAGGTTGTGGGGAGGGTGGGGTAGGGTTTGCGTACAGGAGCATTGGGGGTGGGGTGTTGGGTGGGGAAGGGTGTGCGTCACACCCTCTGCTGTGTCCCAGGTTCGTTATGAACGTTTCCCGTGATTGATTTCTGTGAAATCGGGCTCTGTTTAGGAATAGCCCCCGCGGAGGTAACTCCTCCTTTCTCCCCTTCCCTACCCTCACCCACCACGCCCCCCCAACTGACCCAGGGGGTCTGACCTCCTGTGGGGGGGGTTGCGTGAGGGTGGAGAAAGAGCGGGGAGGGGGGCTGTCGATTTTGGAATAGGGGAGAGGAATCGCTCCTCTCTCCTATCTCTGAGTGGCTAATGGTCCAGGTCTCTGTATCAGAGTTTTAACCTGGGTGACTATTAACAACATCATCACTGCTCAGGCACTCCCTGGATTGGAGAGAGAGAGAGGCAGAGATGGAAAAAGAGGCAGGGAGACAGAGGGACAGGAGAAATCAGGCAGGGGTCCTGCTCCTGTGATCTGTGCTGGAATGTGTCTGTCTCCAGGTATCTCTGTTTGAGTCCTCCTGTGTTACTGTCTGTGCCTCTCTCTGTCTGCATCGTTGTGTCAGGGAAGGAGACAGGTGGTTACAGAAATGCAGTGCGTTGGGGAGCGTGGGCTCCTTTTCACTGGAATGTCTGAGTGTGTTTGATGTTATTTCGGTCAGCTGCTTTTCCTGCAGCCTCTATTTTCGACTCCGTATAAAATAATTATTTATCTTGTTTCTGCTGAAGTATTAAATGTTCAGTGACCGTTAGTGTTTTACAAAGTAATACCAGCAGCTTGGTTTCTCACCACACACAACCCAGAGTCAACCCAACACCCAGGATGGGGCAATGACTGACCTCCTACCCTCCCACAGCTGGGGTCTAGGGTCAGGGGTCAGTGAGAGAGGGTCTTCAGGGTCAGGGTTCAGAGAGAGAGGGGTGTTCAGGATCAGGCGTCAGAGAGAGGGGGGTCTAGGGTCAGGGGTCAGTGAGAGAGGGGGGTCAGGGTCAGGGGGCAGGGGGAGGGGGGGGTTCAGGGTCAGGGGTCAGAGAGAGAGGGGTGTTCAGGATCAGGCGTCAGAAAGAGAGGGGGGTTCAGGGTCAGGGGTCAGAGACGGGGTGAGGAGTCAGGGTGATGGGTCAGTGAGAAGTCAGAGAGAGGGCATTCAGGGTCACAAGTCAGTGCGAGGGGTGAGGAGTCACTGTGAGGGGTGAGAGTTCAGAAGGGGGTCAGGGTGAGGAGTAGGAGGACAGAGACGGGGATTGGGGTGATTAGTCAGCGTGAGGGGTCAGTGTGAGAGGTCAGTGTGATGGGTCAGTGTGAGGGGTGAGGGGTCAGAGAGAGAGGGATCAGGGTGAGAGAAGTCAGAGAGAGAGGGATTGGGGTGAGTGGTCAGTGTGAGGAGTGAGGGGTCAGTGTGAGGTTAGGGGAGAGAGGTGAGGGGTCAGTGTGT
>NW_025971917.1:3326-3521 GCF_021869965.1 Rhincodon typus
GTCAGTGTGAGGTTAGGGGAGAGAGGTGAGGGGTCAGTGTGTGGGTTTGGAGTAAGGATGAAAGGGCAGTGTGAGAGGTGAGGGGTCAGTGTGTGGGTTCGGAATAAGGATGAAAGGGCAGTGTGAGGGGTGAGGGGTCAGTGTGTGTGTTCGGAGTAAGGATGAAAGGGCAGTGTGAGGGGTGAGGGGTCAGTG
>NW_025971917.1:3531-5151 GCF_021869965.1 Rhincodon typus
GGGGTCAGTGTGTGGGTTCGGAGTAAGGATGAAAGGGCAGTGTGAGGAATGGGGCAGGGTCAGAGTGAGAGGGTGAAGGTTCAATGTGAGTGGTCACAGCAAGGGGTCAGGGTTCACAGGGTGTCAGTGAGAGGGTGAGAGGTCACTCTAAGTTTGAGGAGTCAGTAGTATTTTGATCCATGTTTGTGAATGGGATGGGGATTTCCCTGGATTTTGGGAATGTGTGTTTATTTTTGGATTTTAAGCTGTTTTCTGCTGATGTCAATGAGAGGCCATGTGGCCAATTGGATTCTAACACACGGTTTCTAATAAAAATAGTCAAAACGGTCAAATAAAATTGAAATTAAACCTCATTACTTGCTGTGTTTTACCTGGAATTCAGGGTCAGGGGGTCACAGGGTCAGACTACACAGGTCATGGGGTCACTACACTGTGGTCACAGGGTCACTGGGCCATGGGCACAGGGTCAGAGGGTACAGGTCACCGGGTCAGAGGTTACAGGTCACAGGGTCACTGAACTATGGGCACAGGGTCAGAGGGTACAGGTCACAGGGTGACTGAACTATGGGCACAGGGTCAGGGGGCATAAGTCACAGGGTCAGAGGGCATTAGTCACAGGGTTGGAGTACACAGGTCACTGGGTCAGGGGTCACAGGGTCACAGTGGTAAGGGTACAGGGTTGGAGTACACAGGTCACTGGGTCAGGGGTCACAGGGTCACAGTGGTAAGGCTACAGGGTTGGAGTACACAGGTCACTGGGTCAGGGGTCACAGGGTCACCATGGTCACTGTACAGGGTTGGAGTACAGAGGTCACTGGACACAGAGGGTCTAGCACCGATTCTACCTGGACGAGGGCATATAACCCACACTGACCTCTCACACCTTTTCACACTCTGACCTCTCACCTCTCACTTTTTCACACTCTGACCTCTCACCTCACTGCATCCACTCTCGGACCCTCTCACCCCACTGAGCCCACCCCCCCGGACCCCCCCCCCCCCCCTGAGCCCCCCCCCTCGGACCCTCTCACCCCACTGAGCCCGCCCCCAGACCCTCTCACCCCACTGAGCCCGCCCCCGGACCCTCTCACCCCATTGAGCCCACCTCTTGACCACAGGTTAACACCAAGGTGGAGGTTGCTATGGCGCGAATGGACGTTACTGTGAACTCCATTTCCGGGGATCGGGTGAAGACAACTCCCAGTTTTCCAACTTCAAGATCTCGTCAATGCAGAACTTTATTGGTTGTGACTCAGTGATGTGAATAAACAGAGGGAACGGAGATGGGAGGGTCCTGTGGTATAGCTGGGGGTAGCAGGCGTGGGCTGGTGGCGAGGGTTCGCACAATCAGGGCTATGGCAGGAGATTGCAGACGGGTCATGGAGAAGCAGGGTCAATATTCATGCTGCGATTCCACCTCCAGCTCCCAGACATGGAGACTGCAGGCTGCAGAGATCAGACCAGCTCCCCCCACAATTCAAATGGCTCGTCGTAAACACGTAAACCAGGCCCCGGGCATTCCTGTAAAACAGCAAGAAACACCAGTCAGGGACATTATCACCAGGGACAGCACGGGGTTAGATACGGGGTTACGCTCCCTCTACACTGTCCCCCATCAAA
>NW_025971917.1:5161-6099 GCF_021869965.1 Rhincodon typus
CAAACACTCCCAAGACAGGGACATATTGGGGTTAGATACGGGGTTACACTCCCTCTACACTGTCCCCCATCAAACACTCCCAAGACAGGGACATATTGGGGTTAGATACGGGGTTACACTCCCTCTACACTGTCCCCCATCAAACACTCCCAGGGCAGGGACAGCACGGGGTTAGAGACAAGGTAAAGCTCACTCTACACTGTCCCCCCATCAAACACTCCCAGGACAGGGACAGCACAGGGTTAGATACAGAGTGAAGCTCCCTCTACACTGTCCCCCATCAAACACTCCCAGGGCAGGGACAGCACAGGGTTAGAGACAAGGTAAAGCTCCCTCTACACTGCAGCTGAAGGAGGGAATCAGATGGGGTTTACATTCTCCATCGTGTGGTGTCTGGCTGGATTCTTGCTGCTGGATACTCACCAGCTGACCCTGACCCTGACCCTGGGGTTTACTGCCAGGGGGACAGTGAGGGCCTTTCCCGGGCGGGTCGTCACTCACATCCTCATAAATACCCCCATCAGGCAGCTCAGGGTCCGGCCAATGGAATCGGTAAAGCCCCTCAGGTACTGACTGCCCAAAACCTGCAACAACAGACCCGAGAAATCAGGACCAACACGCACTGTACACTCCCCCCATACCCCCATGACAGTCTGTGTGTATGTGCGTGCGTGTGTCTGTGTGTCTGTGCGTGTGTGGGCGTGTGCGCGCGTCTGTGTGTGTGTGCGCGTCTGTGTGCGTGTGTGTGCGCGTGTGTGCGAGTGTGTGTTTGGAGGGTGGTGGGGTGAGTGTGTGGGGGGAGGTTAGTGTAGGTGTGCGTAGGATGTATATTTGGGTTGGGGAGGAATGTGAGGATTTGGAGACTGGGATTGGGACGTGGATTGGGATAAGGATTGGGATGTGGATTGGGGTGAGGATTGGGGTGAGGATTGGGGTGA
>NW_025971917.1:6109-7245 GCF_021869965.1 Rhincodon typus
GAGGATTGGGGTGAGGATTGGGGTGAGGATTGGGGTGAGGATTGGGAGCCCGAGATACAATTGCTATGTTTCGGAGATTGCGGGATGGTCTGTCTGTTCCGCTCAGGATGTTTTGGTGTGACCTGAGCCCTTGGAGAATTACCTGGAATTTTGGGAATGCCGTGTCCTTTCTGGAGGGTGTATTCCGGCTGTAGGTGACCCCGCGGGATCGGGCCACTGCTCAGACGGTGTCTGTTCCTCGTGTCAGGGACATGTTCCTGTTGGATGGGATGGAGATTACAGTCGGAGTTGGAGATTGGCAAGGGGAGGAGGAGGGGAGGTGTGGGGGGTGGGGGGAGTGTTTGTTGTCCTGCCCATTCCCACACCCCACCCCCCACGCACCCCCACCCCACCCCACACACTCTCACATTCCCAGCCTGGGGCATAAGTCACTGAACCCTAATCTCACACACAATACAATCCCGGCTTTATCCTGAGCCAAGGGTCCCGGTCTGACCCGGCACAGGTCCTGAGGCCCATGTGCAGCGCACAGCAAGATCCCAGTATCACTGGGCGCCTGCATGTTCCAAAACCCAGGCACCACACACCCACCCCCCAACAACTGCTCCCACCTCCTCCTCCCACAGGCTACAGCTCCCTCTCATGTTGCCCTCAGTCTCTGTTCTTTGTGCAGGGGGTGGGGGTGTAGGAGAGGGGGTGGGGACCTATGTACAGCGAAGGACAAGGAGGGGGGATGTTGGTATCCATGTCTGGTTAGGTGTCTCCAACCCCAGCCCCTATATCCCCCTGACTAGGCCCTCCCCTCGGAGGTGGGGTCTGTAGGGAGCAGTGATGGGTGAGGGAGGGACAGGGAGGGTTCACAAGCCAAGAACAACCTGCCTGAATCTCTATAACACCCGATGGGCAGTAACACAGTCCAGAGAGACAGAGGGGACAACAGTGAGACAGACAGAGACAGAGGGAATGTGGGTGAGTGCCAAAAAGCCTTTGGAGGGGATTGCCTAAGCTCTCAGGGCCCTCCCCCACAGGCAACTGAAGGCTCAGCGCCAAACGACAGAGCAATGGGGATCAGGTGATACTCAAGAGGCCGGGATAGGAGAAAGTGACAGAATTGGGGGCGGGGTGGGGGGGGGGGG
>NW_025971917.1:7345-7581 GCF_021869965.1 Rhincodon typus
GTTCGGAGTAAGGATGAAAGGGCAGTGTGAGGGGTGAGGGGTCAGTGTGTGGGTTCGGAGTAAGGATGAAAGGGCAATGTGAGTGGTCAGTGTGAGGGGTCAGTGTGAGGGTTTGGAGTAAGGATGAAAGGGCAATGTGAGTGGTCAGTGTGAGGGGTGAGGGGTCAGTGTGAGGGGTCAGTGAGAGGGGTGAGGGGTCAGTATGTGGGTTCGGAGTAAGGATGGAAGGGCAGTGT
>NW_025971917.1:8081-8686 GCF_021869965.1 Rhincodon typus
GTGACAGGGCGGGGGGTCTGTTTCTGTGTCTCCCCCCAACACGGTGACAGGGCGGGGGTCTGTGTCTGTGACCCCTCCACACGGTGACGGGGTGGGGGTCTGTGTCTGTGTCTCACCCCAACACGATGAAGGGGCGGGGGGTCTGTTTCTGTGTCTCACCCCCACACGGTGACGGGGAGGGGGGTTTCTGTGAGCACTTTTTGATGAACGCTATCTGGGTGTGTACTCTGTACTGTCCAGGTCTCACAGCGATGCATTGTGCTGTGAAATCTCACAACCAGACGATGCGGAAGGTCAGGGAGGTGCAGGACCAGATGCAATGTGTTTCCCCACAGTTACAGATGGCCGCCCAAGACAAGCTGCAATGTATCATCCTCCTGCTGAACATGGGAGCCTCGATCTTCACCCAGGTACAACCTCACAACACAGTCATCACCCTCCCACAGTGCGGCGCTCCCTCAGCACTGACCCTCCGACAGTGCCCGCTCCCTCAGCACTGACCCTCCGACAGTGCCCACTCCCTCAGCACTGACCCTCCGACAGTGCGGCGCTCCCTGAGCACTGACCCTCCGACAGTGCGGCGCTCCCTGAGCACTGACCCTCCG
>NW_025971917.1:9186-10106 GCF_021869965.1 Rhincodon typus
CCGACAGTGCAGCGCTCCCTCAGCACTGACCCTCCGACAGTGCGGTGCTCCCTCAGCACTGACCCTCCGACAGTGCCCACTCCCTCAGCACTGACCCTCCGACAGTGCGGCACTCCCTCAGCACTGACCCTCCGACAGTGCGGCTCTCTCTCAGTAATATTTGCGGTGAGCTGATTTGTATCTGTGCACTGGTTAGTTCTGCGCTGTCGAGGAGTCTCCTTGCTGAGGGTTCGCGGTGTCTTTCCCCATTCCCTCAGCATTCCGAGCTGCTCCCTCTGTGAACTGACACTGGGATTGCTCCAGTAAACTTTCCTGTTGATCTGTTACTCCCACAGAGCCAGTATCTGTTTGGAACGTTGCTCCAGTGCGGGAGTTTGATGAAGGGACAGATGCCGTTCTCAATTGCACCGTGACAGGGATCCCTCAGCCAACAGTGACCTGGCTCCATAACTCCCGAGATGTGACCCAAAGTGTGGATGGTGAGTGATACAGGAACTGTCTCATCAGAACCCTGCAGTCTGTTGCTTTCAACTGGGGCACCAGGGGAACTCTTCTCCGAGTGTGTGTCCAACCGAGGGATACGCAGGTGGGAATGTGCACAGTGCTCCCTGTGTGTGTTTAACTGAGGGATATGGAGACTGGAACTGTGCACGGTGCTCCCTGTGTGTGTTTAACTGAGGGATACGGAGACTGGAACTGTGCACGGTGCTCCGAGTGTGGGTCTAACTGAGGGATACGGAGACTGGAACTGTGCACGGTGCTCCGAGTGTGGGTCTAACTGAGGGATACGGAGACCGGAACTGCGCACGGTGCTCCGAGTGTGGGTCTAACTGAGTGATACGGAGACCGGAACTGTGCACGGTGCTCCGAGTATGGGTCTAACTGAGGGATACGGAGACCGGAACTGTGCACGGTGCTCC
>NW_025971918.1:0-9705 GCF_021869965.1 Rhincodon typus
CGACACCTTGTTATCTCTGATCAAACATGATGGTGTTGAATAGCGGAACAGGTCTGAAGGGACGAACAGCCTGTTTCTAATTGGTGTGTTTTGTCTCGTGATGACTTTCAGTAGCGGATTACATCGGTGTGAATCATTACTACACCTTAAGAAAAAAATAAATATTTGTCAAGTTTTTGATGTTACTTGACATTGGACCCTTTCCCCCTACCATTACCCACTGCCCCAAACCCAGGGACAAATGAACAACATTGACATTGTTGTGTTGTTGTTCCTGATTTACAGCATCCGCAGTTTACTTTCGGTTTTTAACATTGGGATTGTCGTCTGCTCCCTTTTAAAGCCACTGACCCTCCGAATCAGCCAGTGGCTTCAATGGGGCAGGGGCTGTCATGATGGGCAGAAGGTCTCCTGGTTTAATTGTTCTTACTGTGAAGTTGGCCTTTATTTGTGTTTTTTTTTAAGAATGGTAATTAAACCTGTCTTTAAACAGAATGTTCGTTTCCCCGTCGCTCAGGAATCCCTAACACACTCTGTAATTCGGTTTATCGGATTGTGCGTCCGGAGGGAATTCGGGATTTCGAAGAGAAATTCCCTGTGCCTTTCGAACAGCGATAGAGATCTCCAGTCTGAACCCCTTCTATTCAGGAAGGAAACTCCAAACCGTGCCTTTGCTTCCGCAGAGAGTGGTGACAAAATAAACCTGCAAAGTGATTGTCCGAATTCACCCCGTTTCGAGAATTCTGTTTCTGAGTTGCCACCTCACGTTAATTCAGTTCCACTCCTGGATTGGGGAAGATATTGTGGTGGAACCGTTTAAAAGTAAGCCGCTCCCTTTTCAAATTTATGTGTAATTTATAAAGTATTCTCAACCCTTAAATCCTTAGCTGCATAGGTCTTTATCAAACCCTCTCCCACGTATGTAGCCACTGCTTTAGATAAACAGAATAATATTCCGCCAAGCAGTGAAGTACATCCTGAGCTGCCCATTTGAGTCTTGTTTGATGAGGAATAATCTGTAAATTGGAGCCGAAATTGTTTGACTGAATGAATATGAAAGTTGAGATTAATTAGACAATAACGGGGATGTGAAACTGTACATCAGCCGCGGTCCGTGCACCGTGAAACTGGGGTAAGTGGAGGCGATGTTATTACAGATGAGCTTTGTGGGTTCTTTCTTTTTCCGTCCCAGCCTCTTAATGAAATGAACAGCTGTAATTGAAAAGCGAGGGACTGAATTATATAAATATATATAAAAAGGTGCTGTTAAGAGCGTGGGCCATCCCAGTTTCTACGAATCGCGCGCTATTGTGTGTGAGGTGAGGCTAATTTATTTCTGATCAAAAGCTCCCAGAGCCCGTTATAACAGAGAGAGAGAGAGAGAGATGACTATTCATCACACCCAAAACCCAAACCTGTGCCTTCCTCTGAAGCTCCCCTCACTCCTACCTGACCCTGTTGTTTACAACGTAAGAATGAGATGGCAGATGATTTTTGCTCTGAGGGTAGTGTCAATTAATCCGGCCTCTATTTTAATTATTTATCCCAAGCGAAAGATACTTCGCAACATAATTATGCGGGCCTGCTTGTTTTGCCTGCTGATTTTTTTTTCTCACTAGCCTGCTTTTAATAACACTTGCTAAAGAATGTCCTCCCGCTAATGATACCCCTTTCATGTGAGAATAGCACGTGTTTCATTTTAATTTTGCCGTAATGAATAGTTTATTTGCACCTAATTAGTCTTGTGGATTACTGCAATTATGTTTCCGACTCTCTTTTCAAAGAATAATGGTGGAAGACTTGTTGTAATGGCTAAGGGCCGAATTAAGTCTTGTTATCGTAATGCAGTGCAGCTAATTCACGGTTAGATTCAGTGTAGCCAGCCTATTCTGTAACCTAGTTGAACCCAAATTAATGAATACAAGGCAAAAGCTCAGTACTCAGCACATCTCTCGCTGAAAAAGGACATAGCAGGGGGGAAAAGGTGCTTTCTAAGGTGTTCATGGACGTAAGAAATGTCATATCTAATTAAAGTATACCCATTTAAACGTAGTTCGGAAAATTAATACTGATTGTGTTCACCAGTGAACATTACAAACTCGTTATTTTTCCCCTTTCTTTTCTCATTCCCACTGAATACCTGCCCGTGAGATAACACGTTCTGGCTCCCAGTTCCGTTGTACCTCGGCCCATTTGGATCCCTGCGCTGTCCGTATGTTTCAAACATACCCAAGGCATTCAAACCGCAGCCGAATTGATAAAGACATCCAGATGCTTTTCCTTTGCAAACTCCCGAAGCCAGTTTAGATGATTGCTCGTCTCTGGATGTAAGATTGTGAAGGGAAAGGTTGGGGAGCTAAATTATAGATCTGCTCCGGATTTTAAACAGCCTTTTGTCAGTTCGCTCACCTTGGCTGTAGAATTTCAAGCATTTTCTTTTATAATACAAAAAATACTAGATCGCACTTAATCAGTTGTTGGATGTTTTGCTTTTCCGTTTCCAGGCGCGTCTGTTGTTGGTCGAATTCTGAACAAATCCAATGTTTCCATGAGCCAGAATTTAAACAGAAGAATTGACAACCTTTTCAGTAAAGGTGTGATGTGGAAGAGAGGGAGGTGATATTGCAAATTCATAACAAACATTGCACTATCCAGATAATGTATCGCTGCCAAATGAGAATGGCAATATGCCAGGCTTTGGAAACAACTGGGGGAAAAAAAGTTAATTGGGATTTTAAAGCTCTGGCTTTGTATTCCGAGATGTTTAGAATTATCCCGAGTTATTGTTTCGTTTCTTGCGCCTCCGATATCGCAACATTTACGCTTTTCATCCTCTCTCTATTTTTATTTGTCCAACGGATTTATTTTCTTTTATCCGAAGTGAAGCGGGGTTGAGAGTTTGTAAGGCGCGCTGATGGATTTATTCTGGGGTTTGTGCCTATCTGTTTTAAAATCGTTTTGAATCAAGAGAATTCTGTGGCCTGTAGAGATCGAATGAAACCTGGGTACAGACCGATTTCTCATTAACGAATTTTATTCTGTCTGGGGGCACGGTGATTTTAGGAGGTTTTCAATTTTTTCGGCTACAGTTTTGTTATTCGCAAACCCAAATGCGGGTGTCAAAATGTGTGTGGATTTAAAACCAGATCAGAAATTAAATCCCACAACGTTGCCAATAAAATATAATTTCGACCTGTGACTTTGTCCCGTGTTAAGTTAGATTTAGGTGAACAATTAAATCGTTACGGAAAATAAAACAAAGAATTTCGATGCTGGAGATCTGAAACAAACAATACTGGAGAAACTCGGCAGGTCTGGCAACAGTTGTGAAGAGAGAAGCACAGTTAATGTTTCAAACTCAGTGACCTTTCTACAGTGAGGGGATGGTGGTATTTAACTCTGACCACAGATGCTGCCAGAACTGCTGAGTTTCTCCAGCATTGTGTTTATTTGAAATGAAACATTTACGTTTGAATATTTGAATTTATTTCGCTGCTTGATGCAATGGAATGAACTCCCTTGAATCCAAACGCTGTATTCGTTGTCCCCTGTGAACATCTTGTTTAGGTTGGTCTGGTTTCTGAGGGGTGACTGCATCAGAAGGTGCTTAGCACCGGGGGATGTCTTATGTAAAGGGTTAAAGTCTGCACTCCATCCAAAATCCAGCCGAAACGATTATACGTACGCTGTTTATTTTCTGACCGAGCTTTGAATTTGACTTCTCTCTCAGCCAATAACATGATAACATGAATGTGAAACAAATCAAATTAACGCTCGTTATATTCTCTGTGTTAATAAAGACGAGATGACGAGGAAAGATTTCGATGGTTTTACCTGTCTATACTTCGCTAGGACACGTTATCCCACAGCCATTGAAACTCTTTTTAAAATTATCAGCCCACTGGCCATTCCTGCCGTGTTACATTGCCCCGTATCAGAATAAAAAAAAGTCCTCGTTTTTTTTGGATCGATTAAGAAAAGTGAATTTCAATATTATTTTGGTTAGTTTATTCCTGTGGGACGCTATGGGTTGTATCCTGTAGTTGTTAGGCTGTGTGGTGCTGTGCGGTTTGATAGCAATATCTTCCTAACGAACAGGTGGAAGATATCTCATAGGAGCCGGGTCCCTGTTATCAGGAACTGTCATATCAGAGGTTCTATAGTGCGGCTGAGGGAGCAGGGCAGGGCTGGTTGTAGAGGGAGGAGAAAGGTCCTGCAAAACTCCACTGCAGGGTCTGAAATTTTAATTTTAATCTCCGTCCCTGACGCTATAACTATACCTGCGGATTAAAGGTTTCACTGTAAACTGGGGACCGTATGCATGGTGACCGAAAAGGAAAGAACAAAGGTGGGATTTATTTTCCCTGTTGAGAAAAGTGCTGAATTTTAAAGTCGATGATGGTGGTCGCTTGCCTCATCTCCGGTAATTAATCGGGAGCATGAAAAATCCTTTATTACATAGCTACAACGCAATGGCCCCTCTGCGGCTCCCATTCATTTTAATCAGATTACACAACGTTCAATCGGTCACTTTGGGATATATAGATATGTCCAAAAAAAAAGTCGCCAAATCTGAATGGTTTGAGAATGAACAACTTTTACATCGTTAGCTGGATTGGATTGTGTTGGAAACAACCTGGGTGAATAGCACACCACGGGGTCTTCTTTTAAAACCAGCCTCTCTTCAGATCCTATATGAGGGCTTTCAGATACCAAATTAAAGCGGCAGTTTCTCTCCAGAACATCCGCAGGTTTAAGCAGAAAATCCCATGATATTTGAGTCTAGTTTCTCGTGAGTGGTTTGCCCAAGGTTCGCTTTGAGTTTCTGTTTTTGTGTAGCAATCCCCAAACGTTAGCCAGCGTTAATTTCTTAAATTTTCCCCATTCCATTCAAATCAGCTGGGTAGCAGAAAATTGCAGAAAAGCTGTGCAGTACGATCTGTTCAGCATTTCTTGTTTTAACTCCCACTGCAGTGTAACCCATTGCTGTGACATGAGGCAATGCCTCGAACCAGATTAATACTGAATTTTGCAAACAGACTGACTGTCAGACTAATGTAAATGACGGGTTCCACAGAGAGAGCGAGGGTCCCCAATTGGTATTGGTTCTTCATATCACTTAGGAATAATGAAGGATTTTAGCAATGTGTTTTTTTTTGTCTCACTAAGACCAGGTTTTGAGATTATAAAAAAAAAACCGGCCAATTTACAGCCTCCCCACTGATTTAACCTCTGACATAAGAATAGTGACAGTTCATTTTCAGAGGTGACCGTACACTGGGTTCAAATCTTCAACCAGCTGCTTATCGGAAACGACCAAGTCCGGAGCTAGTAACGAAACCTCTGTCGTGTTCAAGGGACGGGAGAGCTTTCTTTTATGATTTAATGTGGGATTTATGTAGCTTTGAATATCGAGAACTGAAACCACGCTTCCATCTAAATCGCTCATGGTCTTGTCGATTATTTCTCTCTCTCCCTACCAGAGTTATGGCAAGGACTCTGGAGAATTTGAACAAAAGAGAGGCATAACTGTTCGGTTACGCATTAACCGTTTTTAATCCCGAATCCAGGAGTGGGGGAAAAACCATCGCTTTCACTGATCATTGATGGAAGGAAAATGAAAGGGAGGCAGGTCTGGTTAAACTTTGGTGCTAACAGCTGATAGCTGGCGTGTGAACATAGACAGAGGTGACGGCGTTTAACTGTGCACTGCTAGCTTCGATCTGGGTATTTAAGGGCCCGCAGTAACTTCTCAAAATTTGGAGAAGGGGACCCCCTTCAGCAGTTAGAATGTGGGATTAAAGGAAGCTATCTTTCTGCCCGATGACTTAGTGGAATGGGAGCCGGGGAGGGTGGCGGGTGGGTTAGGTCTCTCCTGCAGCTCTTGGTAACATTGTGAGGTGGGTGTCTTTCCAGCAGCTTATTACCTTCATTGAGGCCAGCATTCGAGTAGAGTGAACGCATGTGTCCCCGGTTTGAGAGCCTTTGTCAATGTCTCCAAATATATTTTTAAGCAATTTATCCAATTCCCCATGCCTTCGGTGTACATGGTAGTGGTTTGATTCTGATACACATACCGAGATGACGCTAACCCTCCCCATCAGTAATACTAAACCATACACGCGATAACAGTTGCATGTTAATCTGCGCGAGAAATCCACCTTGTGTGAAATTTAACTTGGAAATCAGGATATTAAAAAAACCTTTCTTGTTCCTGACTATTTTCGGCGACTATTAGAATTTGATGTATTTGAAATGATGTTCCCCAGGTATTCAAGCAGACATTTCTTTAAAAAAAAAGTAAAAATCTCGTTTTAGATGCGAGGATCAGAGCAAGACGTGTGTTGATGTCTACGACAAGAGCATGGAAGTTCCGTCAGTGTCTCTCTGTCTGGCACCAGGAGCGATATAAACCGTGCATATCTCTAACAGCTCGTCATTTCTACAGGTTATTTTGAAGTGTATGTACAGTGTAAATGAAACGAAAGTGTCTCCAGTTTAAGTGCATTTGTCAATCTGACATGCCTGTTTCCAATACGTGGCGATGTTTCTGATATCTTCAGTGTTTTTTTGGGGGGGCGAAGTTTTTGTTTGAAGCATTCGATTGCTGAAGATCACGGATGTCAGTCTGTAGATGCTTCTGTTACTCTATTGCTAAGCAATGGGAGCTGTTATGAATGGGTGCGTGATATTTAATGATCATCTGTGCTGGTTTTGCACTGACAACGGACAATCAGCCTTCAGTCACCAGGCGGCGGTAGAGCGTCACCCTGTCCCGTTCAGAATGGTTCCCGTGTCCCACTTTAACTCCCAGTTAGATTTTGGGTTTGGGCCCCCTTTCCTACTGAGAGCTAACATCGGCTTACAAAACAAAACTGGCCCCTATTCATACGTTTATCCTTACTTACAAAAATTCAACATGTCGTTTCTTCAGAACGAAATCAGAAATTTCTCAATTTATTTCAATCAGAAACGTCTAAGCTGCTGGAAGCACTGTATATAGAAAGAGGCACTTCAGGTTTGTAAACCTTCCACGGCATTGGCCACCTGAACGTTAACAGTGTTTTCAACTTTCAGATACTTTTTGACCAATCTTTTCAAGTACGGTATTAAC
Source organism: Rhincodon typus (assembly GCF_021869965.1). Classification (NCBI taxonomy): domain Eukaryota; kingdom Metazoa; phylum Chordata; class Chondrichthyes; order Orectolobiformes; family Rhincodontidae; genus Rhincodon; species Rhincodon typus. The sequence continues at coordinate 7,115 of NW_025971918.1, forward strand.
CTGCCCTCTGGAGTAGGTGGCATTTGAAACCAGGCCTTACTTGGCTCAGAGAAGGGAGTCTATCACTGCTCCACGAGGGGGCTTCCAAAATATTGGGGGACTTGAATGGAATTACTATATATATCAATTTGGCAAAAGTAAAAAAAAAGCTTCAGTAATGGTTTAAGAGAAAAAAAGAATCATTAATGTCCCTTTTTCTTAGGGAGCGAAATCTGCCACCTTTACCTGGTTTGGCCTACATGGAACTCCAGCAACACGGTTCATTTTTGACTTCTGGCTGAAATTGTTCTTCTTCCAGAGCATTTGGACCAAAATGCTGATGCAGGGGAGAAAATATATTGTTGTGTCTACACTACAGACAGTTCTTGTGGAGCAGTAAAAACCAAAAGAACTGTGGATGCTGTAAACCAGGAACAAAAACAAAGTTGCTGGAAAAGCCCAGCAGGTCTGGCAGCATCTGTGAAGGAGAAAACAGAGTTAACGTTTCGGGTCCGGTGACCCTTCCTGTGGCGCAGTGGTAGTGTCCGGAGATCTGGATTACCCCCATAACATGACCTGAACAGGTTGTTTTCTAAAAAAAAACTTTAAATGTTCAGATGTATCTACAAAAGCTTAGAAGCCGGAGTAGGCCATTCGGCCCTTCAAGCCCGCTCTACGATTTAATAAGATCACGGCTGATGAGTCCCCTTCTCCTGCATTCTCCCCCGTTCTCTTTGATCCCTTAAGACCGAAAGAACTCCATCTAATGCCATCTCGAAGAAAAGTTTACACTGGAACAGATGCGCTTTAGAATGTACGTGTTGGTATCTTTTTAAGAAGTTTAGCCCTCTAGTGGTAATGTCTGTTTCCCTGGGCTGGGAGGACCATGGTACAAGTCCCACCTGCTGCAGAGGTCTGTGATCGAAACTCCGAACAGGTTGATTTAAAAACAAATATTTTCTGCAGATGATACAGTATTACTTTCATGAATTCTCGGATTTAGCGTCAGGGATCATGTACCACCCAAACCTGCTCGGACTGATTGCAAGCCCGTCCTTTATTCCGTGCGAAATTCACATTACAACTTCATTGTGCTCGAACGTTTCCGGTTGCTGTTTCGATAGCAGTGATCTCAATCTGACACCAGTAGATTTGGAAATCAGACTGTGTGTGTGTGTGTGTGTGTGTGTGTGTGTGTGAAAAATGTCTGTTTCTGAAACTGCTCGCCTTGCGAAAGTGTACATTTTTAGAAATGTATACTTTGAAATTACATTTTCCAGGCGATCGCGGTTCGTAAGCAAAAAAAAATTGTAAAAAAGCTTGAGAGAGGATGTAAAATCGAGTGGTTTGAATGAAGTGAGCCCTAGTCAATTTGCATTGTCATTTATTTTGGTTTGAGGAGGAATGTTGGACTTTTTTTTACAGTTTGTGTTGTTTTTTTTTAAGAAGCAAAATGAGGTCGGCAGGAGTAAGTGGATGGAAACGATTTTACTCTTTAAGGCTCCAGGATCCCCACCTACGAGAAAGTAATGCTCTGTGCAGTGCAAGCCAGGCCTGATCTGCAGTCATACTACAAGCAGCACCGAGCTTTAGCTGTCCCTGGACGATTTCCAGAAATGACAAGGCGATGCGGTTCCCATAGCGACCAAACAATCTGCAATTGAGAAACTGACCGCAGAGAATTTGATTGACACGAGGTAAAGCTGTCAATCACCAAAAAAAAAGCGCCAAGTTTCTAAAACAAAACGTACAGAGAGAGGGGGAACTAGAGACACCTGCAGTAGCCTATGTTTCCAACGACTCTCACTCTCTCTCTAATGTTCAAACTGAACCTCCCGGAACATAGCTTCAAAACAGGAGGCACAGGGAAACACGTAGCTATGTCATCAGCTTTTTCTAAAAAAAGTATATACAATCGTTTGTGCAATCGAACCGATTCAGATGAGCTGTGGTTAAATCTCTTTTTTAAAAGAAAGCAAAACTGTTCCATTGTCTCGGAGCCTCTTGTAAACTTCAACATCGTCAAAACTAAGTTCGACAGTTCAGAATATTTTTAGAGAGAAACATTTGCAAATCGCCCTGAGATCTGATCGTACTTTCGTGAATTCACTCCAATTTGTTTTGAGTGTGAACAGGCCGGAATGTAGAGTGGCCTCTTTAAAAAAAACGAACAAAGTCTGTTTTTTTTCAGAAAGTACAGAATTCGTTTTCATTTCTGGAGCTGAGGGCAGAGGGAGATTGGAGATGGGGGATGGGGGAGGGGAAGGGGAAGGCTGCCCAAAATTCTCCCCGAGTTGTGTTTGTGTACGAGAGGGTGTTTCTGTGTGTGTGTCTGTGTGTGTTTGAGGGGTTGTGTGTGGGAGGGGTGTGTGTGTGTGTGTGTGTATGTGTGTGAAGGGATGGGGTGTGTGTCTGTGTATGTGTGAGGGGCGTGTGTGTCTGTGTGTGTGTGGGTGAGAGGTGTGTGTGTGTGAAAAGGGGTGGGGGTGTGCCTGTGTCTGTGTGTGAGGGGTGTGTGTGTGTATGAGTGTCTGTGTGGGAAGGGGTGTGTTTGATAGTGTGTGTGGGGGAAAGGGGTGTGTGTCTGTGTGACTGTGTCAGAGAGTGAGGGG
>NW_025971918.1:9805-10105 GCF_021869965.1 Rhincodon typus
TGTGTGAGGGGTGTGTGTGTGTGAGGGGTATATGTGTGTGGGGGGGGTGGTGTGAAGGCTGTGTGTGTGTGAGGTGTGTGTCTGAGGGGTATGTGTGTCTGTGTGTGTGTGTGAGGGGTGTGTGTGTGTGTGAGGGGTGTGTGTGAGGAGTGGATGTGTGTGTGTGTGAGGGGTGTGTGTGAGAGGTGTGTGTGTGAGGTGCGTGTGTGTGAGGGGTGGGTGTGTGTTTGAGGGGTGGGTGTGTGTGTGTGTGTGAGGTGTGTGTCTCAGGGGTATGTGTGTCTGTGTGTGTGTGAGGTG
>NW_025971919.1:0-10104 GCF_021869965.1 Rhincodon typus
TAGACCCTTCATCAGAAGGGTCTAGGCCCGAAACGTCAGCCTTCCTGCTCCTATGATGCTGCTTGGCCTGCTGTGTTCATCCAGCTCTACACCTTGTTATCTCAAGGGATATTGATAGACTGGGTGAATGGACCAAACTGTGGCAAATGGTGTTCAATTTAAGCAAGTGTGAGGTTATCCACTTTGGACCGAGAAAGGATCATTCAGGATGCTTTCTAGATGGTAGAAGTTAAATTTAGTGGACAGCAATGTGGTTGACTCTGAAGTGCTCTGAACTATCAGTTGCTGTGAAGTTTCAGCAAATAAATGAAACCAGATGGGACCACCTGGCATTGACTGAGGTATCAGAAAAGACAATGGTAGAAGCAGCCCTGTCAAACCAACAGAGTCCTTCTTACTGACATATGGGGCTAATGCCAAAATCGGGAGAGATATCTCACAGGCTAGACGAGCAACAGTCTGACATAGTCATGCTCATGGAATCATACTTTACAGATAATGTCCCAGACATCACTGACCATCCCTGGGTATGTCCTGTTCGACCAGCAGTGGTGTGACTCATGAGAGTGTCCTCAGCATTGACTCCGGACTCCATGAAGTCTCGTGGCTTCAGATTAAAAATGGGCAAGGAAATCTCCTGATGGTTACCATGTACTGTCCTCCCTCTGCTGATGAATCAGTACTCCTCCATGTTAAACAACACTTGGAGGAAGCAGTGAGGGTGGTAAGGGTGCAAAATATACTCTTCGTGGGGGACTTTGATGTCCACCACCAAGAGTGGCTCAGCTGGAATTAATGGGTTTCAGGGGGCAAACTCTCTGCAGGTTGGAGTCATACCTTGCATGAAGGAAGATGGTTGTGGTTGTTGGAGGTCAATCATCTCAGCTCCAGGACATCTTTGCAGGAGTTCCTCAGGGTAGTGCCCTAGACCTAATCACCTTCAGCTGCTTCATCAATGACTTTCCTAAGGTCAGAAGTGGGGATGTTTGCCAGTGATTACCAATAGTCAGCGCCATTCGCGACTCCTCAGAAACTGAAGCAGCCCATGTCCAATTACAATGCGATATGAACAATATCCAGGCTTGGGCTGACAAGTGGCAAGCAACATTTTTGTCAAATAAATACCAGGCAATGATCATCCCCAGTAAGGGACAATCTAAACACTGCCCCTTGACATTCAGTGGTTTTACCATCAATGAATTGCCAAATATCAACATCCTTGGGGTTATCATTGACCAGAAACTCAACTGGACTCACTGCATAAACAGTGGCTACAAGAGGTTGTTGACTTGCTCACCGACCTGGCTTGTTCTCATTGAGAGGTTTTGTCACCATGCTAAGTGACTACAATGAAGCAATGTTATTCTAGTCTGCTTGGAATTTATACTATCTGCTCCATTATGGCGAGTAGTGTCATTTCCGGTTTTGATCTGTATGGGTTTGGATATGGGGTCCAATTCTATATGTTTGTTGAACCATACAAGTGGCTACAAGAGGAATTCAGAAGCTAGGAATACTGCAGTGAGTAACTCAACTTCTGACTCCCCAAAGCCTGTTCACTATCTACAAGGCACAAGTCAGGGGTGTGGTGGAATTCTCCACACTAGCCTGAATGGGTGCAGCTCCAATGACGTTGAAGAAGCTTGACACCATCCAGGACAAAACAGCCCACTTGATTGTAATCATATTCACAACCATCTGTTCCCTCCATCACAGATGCTCAGTAACAGCAGTATGTGTTATCTACAAGATGCACGACAGAAATTCACTAAAGATCCTTTGACAGCACCTTCCAAACCCATGACCACTTTATCTAGAAGGACAAGGTCTGCAGATACATGGGAACACTACCGCCAGCAAATAGAAAAAAGACCTTCGTTATTCACCCTATCTATGCCCCTCATGATTTTATAAACTTCTATAAAATAATCAAGGTGGTAGTGAAATGCTGGCCTTTATATCTGGAGGACTGGAGTATAAGGATACGGAAGTTATGCTGCATTTATAGAACACCCTATTTAGATCCACTTGGAGTACTGTGACCAGATCTGGGTACTAAACCTGAGGAAGGTTATCTTGGCCTTGGAGGGAGTACAACATTGGTTTACAAGAATGATCCCTCAATTTTCAGGGTTTAAGTTATGAGGAGAGATTGTACAAATTAGGCATGTTTTTGCTAGAATTTAGAAGATTCGTGGGTGATCTAACCATAGTCTTCAATAGGAAGACTATTAACAGGAAAAGACAGGATGCTTTTCGTCATTTATATAAATGATTTGGATGTGAACATGGGAGGTATGGTTACTAAATTTGCAGATGACACCAAAATTAGAGGTGTAGTGGGCAGTGAAGACAGTTACCTTAGAATACAATGGGATCTTGATCAGATGGGCCAATGGAGTGGCAGATAGAGTTTAACTTCGATCACTGTGAGGTGCTGCGTTTTGGGAAGGCAAATCAGGGCAGGACTTATGCACTTAATAATAAGGTCCAGGGGAGTGTTGCTGAACAAAGGGACCTTGGAGTGCAGGTTCATAGTTCCTTAAAAGTGGAGTCGCAGATAGATAGGATAGTGAAGAGGCATTTGGTATGCTTGCCTTGATTGGACACTGCCATTGAGTATAGGAGTTGGGAGGTCATGTTGAGGCTGTACAGGACATTGGTTAGGACACTGTTGGAATACTGTGTGCAATTCTGGTTACCCTGCTGTAGGAAGGATGTTGTGAAACTTGAAAGGGTTCACAAAAGATTTACAAGGATGTTGCCAGGTTTGGAGGATTGGAATGAGCTGCCAGAGGAAGTGGTGAAGGCTGGTACAATTACGACATTTAAAAGGCATCAGGATGGGTGCATGAATAGGAAGCGTTTAGAGGGCTATGGGCCAAATGCTGGCAAATGGGACTAGATTTATTTAGGATATCTGGTCGGTATGGACAAGATGGATTGAAGGGTCTGTTTCCATGCTGTACATCTCTATGATGTAGAGATAAAGACACTACTTCAAATTGGTTGAAGATTCCAGAACTTGGAGCATTGTCTAAAAATTTGGACCAGTCTGTTCAGGAGAGCTGTTAGGAGGCCCTTCTGCACAACTGGTGGTAGACGTTTTGAACTCTCTTCCACAAATGGCAGTTGGTGCTGGATCAAATTGTTAGTTTTAAATCTGAGATAAACAATTGTTTTGTTTCACTAAGGAGTAAGGCCCGTATGGAGTTGGCCACAGATCAGCCATGATCTCCTTGGTGGAACAGACTGGGGGTGCTGAATGGACTGCTCTTGTTTCTATGTGATGTGAAATTCTATACATGACAATACGTTTCCAATTCCTTTTTGAATAATGTAACAACCGTTAATACTTTCAATCTCTCCTTTCTCAATCATTGTGTATTTCTTTTTGCCATCCTATTCAAAATGGGTCCCATCTGATCTCTGAGGTGAACACAAACTGACCCATGACACTACTCAAAGAATAGCAGGAGAGTTCTGCTTAGTTTCCAAACCAATTAGAATCCTTCAATTAACATGTCTAAAACAGATTATTTGCTTATTGTCACATCGCTGTTGTGGAATCTTGAGGTATGCAAAGTGACTGCTGTGTTTCCTACAACATTGCCTATGCTTCAAAAGTACTCATTGGCTGTAAAGTGCTTTCTGACATCCTAATGTTTCTTCGTTGTCTCCTCCCTTCATCTCTCCTTGCCTCTTCTCTCTTGCTTTGTCTCTGTCTGGCCCTCTCCATGAAAATTAGTGTAATGAAAATATCATTGTGGGTTTGATAAATCAAATCCATGTCCTAAAGTATGCTTAGACAAGTTTTCATAGAATCCCTACAGTGTGGAAACAGGCCCTTCAGCCCAACAAGTCCACACTGACCCTCAGAGCATCCCACCCAGACCCATCTCCCTATAATCTACCTAATCGACACATCCGTGAACACTACGGGCAATTTAACATGGCCAATCCATCTAGCCTGCACATCTTTGGACCGTGGGAGGAAACCGGAGCACCCGGAGGAAACCCACGCAGACACAGGGAGAACCTGCAAACTCCACACACAGTTGCACAAGTGTGGAATTGAACTTGGGTCCCTGGCACCGTGAGGCAGCAGTGCTAACCACTGAGCCACTGTGCCGCCCCAACAGAATCCCTACAGTGTGGAAATAGGCCCTTTGGCCCAACAAGTCCACACCGAGCCTCAGAGCATCCCACTCAGACCCATTCCCCTATGACCCACCTAATCTTCCCATGAAAACTTTGATAATTGTCTCATCTGATCAAGTTACAATTTCTTTCTTGAATTTGAAGGTGGGCATATTGATGTTATGCTTTAATTAGTCAGCAATCAGAATTAAATGAAGAAGGAAAGAGTTTTGTGATCATTTTTTGATTTTTCACTTCGCGTAAATCCCGACAGGATTCTGAGGATTTGACATGAAGCAACATTTTTTTTCTGGTAAGTCCAAAATTACACTGAGGTTTAAAATTGCTACTCCATGTTGGCAATTTTTCCTTTATAGCGCTAAGATCAAAAGAATTAGGAGCAGGAGTAGGCCATATGGCCCCTCAAGCCGACCATGACATTGAATAAGATCATAGCTGATCTTCCCCAGGACTCTACTCTTCTTTCATGACCACTCATCATAGCCCTCAACTCCCAATATTTCTAAAATCTATTTACTTCCTCTTTAAATTTTAAATCTTTCAGTGATCTAACCTTCAACTTTTTGGGGTAGTGAGTTCCAAACATTCACTGCTATCTGAGAGAAGGAATTCCTTTACATCTCAGTTTTAAATGAATCCCTTTATTGTGAGATTCCCTCACTAGTGGAAATATTTTTTGAACATCTATCCTATCAAGCCCCCTCAGAATCTTGTGTGTTTTAATAAGCTTACCTCTTGTTCTTCTAAACTCTAATGAATAAAGGCCTAACCTGTTTAGCTGTTCTTGAAACGTCAGTCTCTCTATCCCAGGAATCAGCCTAGTGATCTCTCTTGAACTGCCTGCAATGCTGGTATATCCTTTTTAAATACGATGAAGTATAAGCAGTTGATGTAATTTTTTTTAATGTTGTGCAAAGTTAATGTAGTCAGGAACTTGTTAGGAATTATACTGTGTTTAAAAATAAAATTGTGTATTTTGTATTTTAGACTCTCAATTAACATGCAATGCTATATTTTGATTCTTGCACAGGTGCGTTTGCCTAGTCCACCTGGATGATTTTTCAATATTGCAATATTAATGGGAGCTTCAAATGGTAGTGGGTGACTGTGGAAGTTGGGATTTTTTGTTTAACCATTTAAGTTAATGCATGGAAAATCTTGTGCTACGTTGCTCTTATTTTCATGTTATTCACTACCAGTAGTGACAGCTCGTCACCGGCAATGCAAAATTAGAAAATGACCTATGTCGTCTTATACATTTTGCTCTTGTATGTATGTGAGTATTAAATATAAAAATATCTGGAAATACTGTTTAGCTTTGAAAATGGTTAGATAATGTAAAATTGTGGCAAGATAGCTGGTTAGTCAAATCAAAGATGAGTTTTGAAGGGGCACAGAGGTAGTAAGATGAAGCAACATAGGATTTGAAGCAATACCAGCTCTATCTAGCATAAAGGAAGATGACTGTGGTTGCTGTAACCACTTATTTCACTTCCAGTAGGTCAGTGCTTTCTTTTGCACTGCTATAAGCCAGGAAGAGCGGGGGAGATTGATCTGGCCATGCAAGCAAATCTTCCTACCCAAATCCACTATGACCTCTCTCAGTTGCCATCCTGATTGTCTGACCTCGATGAATATTCATTGCTTCCTAGTTGACAGGGATTGATTTAGTCACCTTGGTTACAAACTTCTATTGCTAGCATTTGCACCTGGCAGTTGGCCAGTCTTTAAGCCTGGCCAACCACGAGGTGCGAAATGGCATATAAAAATGATCTAATTAATTTCAGTTAGGCCTCTATGTTACTGCCATTTCTGGATTATTCCCCAAAAGCATGCTTTCTCAACCCTTCCCCACTTCCCTGTAGATGTTGTGGTTTTAAATACAAGGTAGGCAATTGAGCAGTTTGAGCCCATCCCTCTATTCAAATAGATAATAGCTCCATTTACCTGCCTGAGCTCCTTTGATACCCTCAGCTATCATAAATTTTATCATCATCAAATCTTCAATTATTGCAGCACCAACAGCCTTTTAGGAATGAGTATTACTGAAGTCCCATGAACTTTTGTGTGAAAAAGTGATTCCTATTTTCTTTCTATCTAAATGGCATCATTCTAATTATAACTTTATGTCCCTTATTCTTGTTATCCCTATCAGATGAAATCATTTTTCTTTACCTAACTTATTGAATACTTTTAACATTTTAAACACTTCAATCAGATTAACCCTCAAACTCTGCAGTTAAAGGTATGCACATACAAATTGAGAGCAGGAGTAGACCTCTTGACCATTGAGCCTGCATTGCCATTCAGTTGACCATGGCTTAAAGAAAGGTGGTAAGGAAAAGCCAGGGACATATAGATGAGTAGGCCTGACATCGATGGTTGCCGAGTTGTTGGAGAGAATCCTGAGGGACAGGATTTACATATATTGGAAAGGTAAGGACTGATTAGTCAACATGGCTTTGTGCGTGGGAATCATGTCTCACTAACTTGGTTGAGTTTATTGAAGAAGTAACAAAGAGGATTGATGAGGGCAGAGTGGTGGATGTGATCTACATGGACTTCAGTAAGGCATTTGACAAGGTTCCGCATAGCAGACTAGTTAGCAAGGTTAGATCACATTGGAAGAGTGGGAAACCTAGCTTCTTGGATACAGAACTTCCTCAAAGGTAGGGACAGAGGGTGGTTGTGGAGAGTTGCTTTTCAGACTGCAGGCCTGTGACCAGTGGTGTGCCATAAGAATCAGTGCTGGGTCCACTGCTTTTTGTCATTTATATAAATGATTTGGATGTGACCATAAGAAGTATGGTTAGTTTAGTTTCCAGATGACAGCAAAATTGGAGGTGCAGTGGACAGCAAAGAAGCTTACCTCAGAATACCGGGATCTTGATCAGACGGGGCGATGGGCCGAGGAGTGGCAGATGGAGTTTAATTTAGGTAAATGTGAGATGCTACAATTTGGAAAGGCAAATCAGGGCAGGACTTATACACTTAATGATAAGGTCCAGGGGAGTGTTGATGAACAAAGGGAGCTTGGAGTGCAGGTTCATGGCTCCTTAAAAGTGGAGTCGCAGGTAGATAAGATAGTGAAGAGGCATTTGGTATGCTTGCCTTGATTGGACACTGCCATTGAGTATGGGAGTTGGGAGGTCATGTTGAGGCTGTACAGGACATTGGTTAGGACACTGTTGGAATACTGCATGCAATTCTGGTCTCCCCGCAGTAGGAAGGATGTTGTGAAACTTGAAAGGGTTAAGAAAATATCTACAAGGATTTTGTCAGGGTTGGAGGGTTTGAGTAATAGGGAGAGGCTGAATAGGCTGGCGCTAATTTCCCTGGGGCATGGATAGGGTAAATACACAAGGCCTTTTCCCCAGGGTGGGGAAGCCCAAAACTAGAGGACATAGTTTTAAGAGGGGATAGATTTAAAAGGTACCTAAGGGGCACCTTTTTCATGCAGAGGCTGGTGCGTGTATGGAATGAGCTGCCAGAGGAAGTGGTGAAGGCTGGTACAATTTCAACATTTAAAAGGCATCTGGATGAATATATGAATAGGAAGGGATTCGAGGGATATGAGCCAAACGCTGGCAAATGGGACTAGATTTATTTAGGATATCTGGTCGGCATGGACGAGTTGGACTGAACTCTGTTTCCATGCTGTATTTCTCTATGACTCAAGTCACTGGACTTGAAACATGAACTCTGCTTTCTTCCCACAGATGCAGTGTTAACTCTGCTTTTTTCCAACAGATGTGTGGGACCTGCTGATTTCTCCAGCATTTTATGCTTTTGTTTCAGATCTCCAGCAGCCGCAGTTTTTTTTCCATAGAATTCCTACAGTGTGGAAGCAGGCCATTCTGTCCCTTGAGGTGACACCAATCCTCTAAAGAGCATCCCACTCAGACCGACCCCCTACCCTGTAACCTTGTATTTCCCACGGCTAATCCACCCAGCCTGCACATCTCTGCACACCATTGGCAATTTAGCATTGCCAACCCACCTAACCTGCACACCTTCGGACTGTGGGAGGAAACCGGAGCACCTGGAGGAAACACACGCAGACACAGGGAGAGTGCTAACCACTGAGCCACCGATTTATTTTGTATGACAGATCTGACTATGCCCTCAAATTCCACTTTCTTGTCTACCCTCATACCTTTTGACTTCCTTGTTAGTCAAGAATCTACCTGCCTCTGCCTTTAAAAATATTCAATAACCTTACCTTTGACCAGATTTCTGTGGATTCATGACCCTGTTTTTTTTAAAAAAGTCCCCTCTCCAGGAAATGCAAGTCAAACTTATGTAGCCCACACTCAATCCTTTAGGCCAGGTACCTCCAGGGTTAATATATCATTTTTCTTGAGGTGCAGCACCCGAACTGATTGCATTACTCCACATGGAGTCAGCACAATATTCCACATAACTGAAACATCACTAGCTACTCTTTTATATTCCAATCCCGTTGAGATAAAGGACACTTTCCGTTAGGCATTTTGATTCCTTTTTATATCTGTGCTTTTAGTGATTTGTGTACATGGACATGTGATTATCCTTGCTCTTGCTCTGTTCTTAATTTCTCACCATTTAGAAAATACTCTGATTTGTCTTTTTTAGATCCAAAGTGAAAGTCATTGCTGTTTCACTTGAATGCAGTCTTCTGATTATGTCATTCATACCCCACTACAGCAACTATGCTGTTCTTCTTTTTGTATCTTTGGAGAACTATAGTAATATTTAGGTACTTAAATAATTCCTAATTGTATCTGAACTACATAATCAAATACAAGTCCTAGACACATTGTCTATTTTCTTCTCAACATTGTCAGCAAGCCATGTCTTCAAGTTTTAAAAAGAGTCTGGCTTTGATTCGTAAATTTTAATGTAGAAGTAAGGCAGCTGTTTTAGAAATCAAAATTCTTCATCTATCACCTATCACCAATTCATCGATATACATTACAAATCTATGGCAATAGCATTAATAGTCTGCACTTTCTTGTGCTCAATGATGACTTTAAATTGCAGAAAGAAAGGCATTCGTGTACTGAGACCAGGTTTTGACCAGCATACAAACACGACAATGATTTTGACACTTAAGGTGTGAACAAGTAACATATTATTTCAAACAACAGGCTTGTGACCACTCGTTCAAATACAAAAACAATGAAGATTAAAAATAGAGTAGTGAGCTATCAAATGTCAATAGCTTTCTAAAGATACTATGGTAGCTAGCATTTAACTAGTTTTTCCTGAACTAAGAACTAAAGTATGGTAAGAAAGTAAAGTAAGTTTCTTCCGCCTAAGGAACAATAAATAAACTCAACTGGAGACTAACAGATTAGTTAATTAGATAAATCATTTCCATCTGGTTCTTGAAGAATTGCTGTAAAGATTATAAATTCAGGGTCTTCATGCAGCTTGTAGGCACAATGGAGATTTCAAGAAGGATGAGTATAGTCAGTTTGAAGGGAAGAGAAAGTGCTTTTATTCCCCTTTTTCATTTACTTTCTTCACTACCCATCATTTGGCTCTCAATTCAGTGCAGCAGTAGCAGCTGATTGGTGAGTCATCGGTAAGCTATTCTGCTTGTAATAAGTAGTCAGTATAGTTAAAAATTTCCAGGGCAGCTCGGCCAAATGGAATGTAGAGTCTGCAGAATGTGGAAGGTCATGGAAAAGCTGTGTGTCTGAGACGTACACATCTGCATGTAGGGATGACACAAGTAGGAGATCATCTTCAATGAAAGGATCAAGATCTAGAATTAGTTTGGATGATGCTAAAAATTGCAAAGGGAACCATACGTTGGTGGGAGATAGTAGGAACTGCAGATGCTGGAGAATCCGAGACAACAAGGTGCAGGGCTGGATGAACACAGCAGGCCAAGCAGCATCATAGGAGCAGAGAGGCTGACGTTTCGGGCCTAGACCCTTCATCAGAAAAGGGGGA
>NW_025971920.1:0-10103 GCF_021869965.1 Rhincodon typus
GGGGGCTGGGTGTGGTGGGTGTGTGTGTGTGTGTCTGTGTGTGTGTGCCTGTGTGTGTGTGGGGGGGCTGGGTGTGGTGGGTGTGTGTGTGTGTGTCTGTGTGTGTGTGTCTGTGTCTCTGTGTGGTGGGGGTGTGGGTGTGGTGGGTGTGTGTGTGGAATTTACTGGAGCTTGCTGGAGCAGGATAAATGGCAAGTGACTATATTTCTGACTCCTTGGAGTGAGAAAACTGACTGAGTGTGTTATCTGAGTCGCAGGTTTGGGCCAAAGCAGGAAACGTGCCCTCTTGTGGCATGTAGTCAATCTGTCTGGTTAATGCTCTACCTTAATCCAAGTACCTCTGAGCCCACCTGGATTTAACAGCGGCTATTGAATGAAATAAGAATTGCACATGTGCCTCCAGAAAGCGACCCAGCAAACTTTGTTATTACTGCCAGTGCTGTACATCGGAGGGTCCCTTATTTACAGGCATTCAGCTCCCAACTAAGGAATCCAGCTAAGGGTCAACTGAAAGCCACCCCTCAGTCCGAGGCTCCAACTCATTCCCATCACCAGCGATCCCTTCCCATGATCCCCACGTTGCCCCATTTACCTCTTTCTGGGAATCCATCGATCACCACAGTGAAGGTCTCAGTGTGTTACTATTAATGGTCACCTTTTACAGTAACACAGGCTATATTGGAGAGCTGCTGGCCTGCAGTTAGTTAGCAGTTGTCAGAGGTGGGATTTCAACCTTACAAGACACTTAATCAAACGGGAGGCCTGACAATATCCAGGAAAGTATGCGCTTACATGGTAATTTGACTAAAGATGCTGTTGAAAGGCAATGCTGGATTCTCTCATCAACTGGTAGATTGCCACAATTAAATTCCAGCAATTTTCCTTCATTTATTAACTCTGTGCTTGCTGGCTGACATTGCTTCTGGTTTGGCAGCTCCTCAGCTTTAAACTCCTCACATATTTTGAATGTTTCTTGAAAATTCTGGTTGACATTAATTCACATCTACAATGCAAATTCAGCAATTCTTGGGGAGGTTCGAGGGAAGATTTTGATCAGATGCGCCAATGGGTCGAGGAGTGGCAGATGGAGTTTAATTTAGATAAATGTGGCGTGCTGCATTTTGGCAAGGCAAATCAAGGCAGGACTTATACACTTAATGGCAAGGTCCTGGGGAGGGTTGCTAAACAAAGAGACCTTGGAGTGCAGGTTCGTAGTTCCTTGAAAGTGAAGCCACAGGGTTACAAAGATGGACAAAAACAGAAGTTGCCGAAAAAGCCCAGCAGGGCTGGCAGCATCTGTAAAGAAAAAATCAGAGTTAATGTTTTGGGTTCTGAGGAAGAGTCACCAGACCCGAAACATTAACTCTGTTTTTTTTCCTTCACAGATGCTGCCAGGTCCTGCTGAGCTTTTACAGCAACTTCTGTTTTTGTTCCTGATTTACAGCATCCGCAGTTCTTTTGGTTTTTTTTTCATGAAAGAAGGGCACTGAGTACAGGTGTTGGGAGGGTCATGTTACAACTGTATAGGGCATTGCTTAGGCCACTTTTTGGAATACTGCATGCAGTTCTGGCCCCCTGTTATAGGAATGACGTTGTGAAACTTGAAAGGGTTCAGAAAACATTTACAGGGATGTTGCCAGGGCTGGAGGGTTTGAGCTATAGGAAGAGGCTGAGTAGACCAGGGCTATTTTCCTTGGAGTATTGGAGGCTGACAGGTGACCTTATAGAGGTTTATAAAATCTTGAGGGACATGGATAAGGTGAATAAACAAGTTCTCCCCACCCCAACCCTCCACCCCCAAACCCCCCAACCCCCCCCCCCCACCACCTCCCCCCCCCCCACACCCCCTCCCCACCCCCCCCACCACCCCGCCCCGGTAGGAGAGTCCAAAACCAGAGGGCATAGGCTTAAGGTGACAGGGGAAAGATTTAAAAGAACCTAAGGGGCAATGTTTTCACGCAGAGGGTGGTGCATAGATGGAATTTACTGCCAGAGGAAGAGGTGGAGGCTGGTACAATTATAACATTTAGAAGGCATCTGGATGGGTATTTGAATAGGAAGAGTTTAGAGGGTTATGGGCCAAATGCTGTCAAATAAGACTAGATTTAATATAGGATATCTGGTTGGCATGGACAAGTTGGACAGAAGGGTCTGTTTCCATGCTGTACAGCTCTATGATTTTATGACCCTGTGGTTCGATACTTCTTCTAATAAAAGCAATGTTAAGATCTGAGTGCTTAGGTCAAATGCAGTCCCCGACTTTCTTCCTATACTGGTCTAGTTTGCAGTCAAGGACAAACCATGCATAAATCTCTGCAAAAAGGGTAGTTGGCTAGCAAGATAAGATTTACTATACTTAGTGACTATACACAGATAACGTTGTACTGATGGTAATATGAAGAATAGAAAATATTACTATTTTCAACAATAATTATCCAGAACTGTTTAACACTGCAGATGCTCACCCTGTTGCTTGTGTTAAATGTAAGAGCGGAAGGAACTTCAGCTTAGCTCAAATTAACCTTTTCATGGTCAATACATTATACAACATCTCCACTCAAGTTATTTTTTTTACCTTAGTTAACCTATTATACGATGGTATGAACTTCAACAGTGCCCCCTTCCGCTCTGCCACTCCCCCCTTCTATGTGGAGGCCTTCTTCATGGAAGATAATTGTGATGTTTTAAGATGCAGTTTCATCCTTGAGATCATACATTGAACATGTGGGATCTTTCACAGGAGTTTGGACATTTTTGGCACATTCCATAATACTATTTGGCCCCTTGTCTGGGTTAGTAGATTTCTTCAGCATCAGTATCTTCAGTGCAGTTGACTGTTCTGTTCTGTGCAACCATAGTGTCTAGCAGACCTCTGTGCTGTTAGTGTTAGTTTGATTAAAAGTTCATCAATGATATCTAATGGACTGTATTGTAAAGTTTAAATAGCACTGGTTGTGTTCTCCTAGGTTGGAAAATGACAGGCTTCTTAAAATGCATCATTGAATTGCAGGATGTGGAGGACAAAATATGCATCCTTACTCAAGACTGAGCTTTGCAGATCCTGGATGACATATACAATCTTGAACATCTCATCTTCTTTCTTGTTGTAGTAAGATTTGTAACATTCCTTTAATCTTGACAGTCATTCTATCTCTATCATGTAACTCCAGGTCTATTGGGTATAACTCATGGTTTTCTTTTAGCCAGACTACATGTTCAGAGGTAGAGACACTGCTTCACGAAATCTTTCAAATGGATCTTATATAATGAAACCTGCAGGTTTGATGACATAGGTTCCTGGATTAAAGGACAAATACTGTGGCCATGTATAATGAATGTCATAATTGCACAGCATTGAAATTAATACAAGGACAATTAATGATTGCAAAGGACAGAAACAAATCAATATATCAGATATATTCCTCCTGTGCTAATCACACAGAATGTTTCAATTAATCACATCTTTAGGGATTGGAATACAGCCGAGAAACATATGACCATTAATACTTAGTGAATCTCTTTGTTGCTTTGCTCAATGCAGTTTTATTTGCTACTTATTTCTTTGTCACCTCCCCATCTGTTTCCACAACATCTTCTTCACATGACCTCACCACTTCTAAAACTGAACAGTAGATCTTAATTGAGAACACGCACCTGGATTTTATTGGAATATCATCAAAGCCAATGAATCATTCAAAAATCAAAGTAAGCAGAAAGCAAACAGAGATGCCTTTTGAATGACACTGTGTGAAAACACAGATCCAAGCCCCTTTCCCTATTAGGAAGGGGATACATCAGTTTCACCTGCTCAGAAGGAAACTGCAATAATGATTCTCGTTGATATAACACCTTTACCACAGTGAAGTGTCTCAGGGCACTTCAATGAAGCATTATAAAACAATGCTTGACACCAAATATAGATCAATAAAAGAGGGTATAATCAGGGAATTGGCCTTGGGGTGAGCTAACTCATGGGCCATTGAGTTTTCAATGACCTCAGTTTATGGAGGGTAGAGGAATGAATTGGAATTATTAGGTGTGGCATTAAAAGATAAAGTCATCATAGTTCTACAGGGTTACACTCTCATTAGAGAGAGACAACTGATGGTAAATTTAACCTCAGGGTCACCATGCCTCAGGCAAAGGGCCAGGTTGAGAGGGAGGACCTTCATAGTGGTCTCAGCCAGTGCAGGAAGTCAGCCTGCTCTGTTGTTGTTACATTGCATTACATAGAACATAGAACATAGAACAGTACAGCACAGTACAGGCCCTTCGGCCCACGATGTTGTGCCAACCTATTATCCGACTAAGATCAAACTACCCTGCATACCCTACATTTTACTATCCTCCATGTGCCTATCCAAGAGTCGCTTAAACGTCTCTAAGGTATCTAACTCCACTACCACTGCCGGCAGTGCATTCCACACACCCACCACTCTCTGTGTAAAGAACGTACCTCTGACATCTCTACTATGCCTTCCTCCAATCACCATAAAATTATGCCCCCTCATAATAGTCGTTTCCGTCCTGGAAAAAAGTCTCTGACTATCCATTCTACATATGCCTCTCATCATCTTGTACACAAACTATCCATCCAGCCAACTGAGCTAACTGACCTCCTAGTAATAATAAAGGAACAAATTAGTGGTTCAGAAGATGAGGTAGGTGAATAAGCAGTCTTAGTGATGGCATGAATAAGGTTGGAAGCTTGTGCCCTGGCCAAGCATGAAACCAACATTGCAAACAACTTATTCTCATATTGTTGCCATGGACTGGAGTTGGTAGTTAGGGAAAGGAGTCTGGACCTAGGATTACAAACAATAAGAACATAAGAACTAGGAGCAGGAGTAGGCCGTCTGGCCCTTCGAGCCTGCTCCGCCATTCAATAAGATCATGGCTGATCTTTTCGTGGACTCAGATCCACTTACCTGCATTCTCACCGTATCCCTTAATTCCTTTATTGTTAAAAAAAATCTACCTTTTCTTTAAAAACGTTTACTGAAATAGCGTCAACTACTTCACTGGGCAAGGAATTCCATAGATTAACAACCCTCTGGGTGAAGAAATTCCTTCTCAATTCAGTTCTAAATCTGCTCCTTCTAATCTTGAGGCTATGCCCTCATGTCCTAACTTCACCTGCCAGTGGAAACATCCTTTCTACTTCTATCTTATCTATTCCCTTCATAATTTTATATGTTTCTATAAGATCCCCTCTCAATCTTCTGAATTCCAATGAATATAATCCCAATCTACTCAGTCTCTCCTCATAAGCCAACCCCCTCAACTCCGGAATCAACCTAGTGAACCTCCTTTGCACCCCCTCCAGTGCCAATACATCCTTTCTCAAGTAAGGAGACCAAAACTGCACACAGTACTCCAGGTTTGGCCTCACCAGCACCTTGTACAGCTGCAACATAACCTCTCTGCTTTTAATTTCAATCCCTTTAGCAATGAAGGACAAAATTCCATTTGCCTTCCTAATTACTTGTTGTACCTGCAGACCTACCTTCTGTGATTCATGCACAAGGACACCCAGGTCCCTCTGCATAGCAGCATGCTGCAACTTTTTACCATTCAAGTAATAACCGTTTTACTATTACTCCTACCAAAATGTATGACTTCACATTTATTTACATTGTATTCCATCTGCCAGACCTTTGCCCACTCACTCAATGTATCTATGTTCCTTGCAAAGTTTCACAGTCCTCTGCACACTTTGCTCTGCCACTCATCTTAGTGTCATCTGCAAACTTTGACTCCCTACATGTGGTCCCCAACTCCAAATCATCTATATAAGTTGTAAATAATTGCGGTCCCAACACCGATCCCTGAGACACACCACTAGTCACTGACTGCCAGCTAGAATAGCACTCATTTATCCCCACTCTTTGCTTCCTGTTAGTCAACCAATCCTCTATCCATGCTAATACTTTACCCTTAATGCCATGCATCCTTATCTTATGCAGTAGCCTCTTGTGCGGCACCTTGTCGAAGGCCTTTTGGAAATCTAGGTAGACCACATCCACTGGGTGCCCATTGTCCACCTCGCTCGTAATGTCTTCATAGAATTCCAAAAGATTTGTCAAGCATGACCTGTCCTTCATGAACCCATGCTGCGTCTGCCCAACGGGACAATTTCTCTCAAGATGCCTTGCTATTTCTTCCTTGATAATAGACTCAAGCATCTTCCCCACTACAGAGGTTAAGATAACCGGTCTATAATTCCCCATCTTTTGTCTACTTCCCTCTTTAAACAGTGGCGTCACATTTGCTGTTTTCCAATCTGCTGGGACTGCCCCAGAGTCCAGCGAATTTTGGAAAACTACCGCCAGCGCACCTGCTATTTCTCCCGCCATCTCTTTTAGTACCCTGGGATGCATTCCATCAGGGCCAGGAGACTTATCAATCCTTAGCTCCATTAGCTTGCCCAACACTACCTCTTCCGTAATTATGATTGTTTCCAGGTCCTCACCTACCTTCGTCTCTTTGTCAATTCCTGACATGTTATCAGTGTCCTCCACTGTGAAGACCGATACAAAATACCTGTTCAATGCCTCGGCCATTTCATCTTATCCTATAACTAAATTCCCCTTCTCATCCTCTAAAGGGCCAACATTTACTTTAGCCACTCTTATTTGTTTTATATATTTATAGAAATTTTTCCTATCTGTCTTTATATTCTGTGCTAGTTTTTTCTCATGTTCTATCTTACTTTTCTTTGTAGCTCTTTTTGTGGTTTTCTGTTGACCATTAAAGTTTTCCCAATCTTCTAGTTTCATGCTGTTTTTGGCCACTTTGTATGCCTTCTCTTTCAATGTGATAGCCTCCCTTATTTCTTTAGACACGCATGGCAGATTATCCCTTTTCTTACAGTCCTTCCTTTTCATTGGAATATACTTTTGCTGAGCACTTTGAAAAATCGCTTTGAAAGTCCTCCACTGCTCGTCAACTGTCCCACCATAAAATCTTTGTTTCCAGTCTACTTTAGCCAAGTCCTCCCTCATTCTATTGTAGTTCCCCTTGTTCAAGCACGGGACCCTGGTATTGGATTTTATCTTCACACTCTCCATCTGTATTCTAAATTCAACCATATGGTTTCGATCTTCCCAATATTTACTCAGGGAAGATTTCTGCTCATCCAATATTGAATATCAGATAAGAGACTTGATTATTCAGCAAGAGAGCACAAGTCAAGGGAGGTGGTGTCCATGTAGAGCATGGTATCATCAGCATATGTTTGGAAACTGATGCCATGCCTTTGGGGTGATGTTCCATTTGACAGCATGTAGCTGAGAAATTGTAGGTGGCCAAGGATAGGTCTTTGGTAAACACCAGAGACAACAGTGCTGGAGAAAGGATTATTTTAAAGCAAAGGTAGATAGATTTTTGAACAGTAAAGGAATTAAGGCTTCTGGTGAGCAGGTGGAAAAGTCGAGCTAAGCCCACAAAAAGATCAGTCATGACCTTACTGAATGGCAGAGTAGGCTCAAGGGGCCAGATGGCCTACTCCTGCTCCTATTTCTTATGTCCTCATGCTCTAATGTAAGAAGTGATGCAATTTCATGAAATTTACCTTAGGAGGAGGCAATGGCCTTGTGGTATTATGACTGGACTGTTAATCCAGAGACCTAGGTAATGTTCTGGGTGCTCGGGTTTGAATCTGCCGCTATGGATCTGAATTCAAGGAAAATCTGGAATTAAGAGTTCAATGACAACCATTGCTGCTCATCTAGAAAAACAAACCCAACTGGCTCACAAATGTCCTTTAGGGTAGGCAATGGCCATCTTACCTGGTCTGGCCCACATGTGACTCCTGACCCACAGCAATATGATTAACTCTTGACTGCCCTCTGGGCAATTAAGAATGGCATTAAATGCTGGCCTAGTCGGCAATGCCCACATCCCATGTATGAATAAAGAAAAATGGATTTGATTACATAGAGCAGTCCCACCCAGTTGGACAACAATGCTGAGTCATTGATGGAGGATGCGGCAGGCATCTCCAAGATTGCGGTGCCAGCAAGGTAGGCAGCATTTAGGCTCCTGGGCCCATCCTCTCCAGGCAGCTGCTTCCTCCCTTCTTTCCTTAATTGTCTTCTTTCTTTTTCCTTTTCTTTATCTTCGTCTTGTTCCTGTCATCAGTGGCGGACGGAATGACATTGCGGAGCGGAGCAGCTGGTGAGGGTGCCTTCGCAAGGTGGCGGCCTTGCCTGGCCTGGTGGCAAAGCCAGGGCCTCCTTGTTGTGGTGGGCCCGGAACGGGAAGTCCAGGCATCAGCGAGGCAACGGCTTCATTGTGGTAGGCCCAGAGCCGGGGTCTCCTGGTTGTCATGTGGCGGCAGCGGAGCCAGGGTCTCCTGGTTGCGGAGAGAATTTGGGTCCAGCAATAGGACGTGCCATCGACCTGTTGGTTAAGGTGGGCCCAGCGACAAACGGATGGCGTCTGAAGAGTGGTACCTCTGACTTTGGTGGCTCCGGAGCAGATGGCAGCACTGTTGTCATTGGTCAGCCGGCTCAGGGATCAGGACTCATGGTGGATGTGGTGAAGTGAAGATGGATTTTATTTCAGCTTTGTCTTTTTATTCTTGAAGTATTTGAATGGTGCCAGGTTCTGGTAACAGTTGAAGCTTTTCACTGTATTTATCGTGTTGCTCGTGGTAGAGTACAAGTCACAATAAATCATCATTAATTAATCAAATGTGTCAGCGGTTGCAGATATTTTAGAAGGATAAGGAGGAAATGTTTACCATTATCGCAGAATTTTGTCACAGAAGAGCTATTCTGCTGCTGTGGTAGGAACAAAAACCCAATTTTCAGGATTCTAACTTTTAGTTCCAGACAAGATGGAAATGATTTTGGGAGGTAATATCAATTCAAGGGCTCTGGGCAAAAAGGAAGGTTGGAGATGGGTAGATGAGAACAAATACAAGAATCAAAGGTTGGGTTACTGAGAAGAGGCATAATGATAGCAGATTTAAAGGATTGAGAGATAACAGAACCATAGGAATGGTACAGCACATCTTGTCCATGTTGACCCAAAGACACCCAGACGCCCTTTCTAATCCCATCTTCCTACTCGTGGCCCATAGTCCTGCAGATTACAGCATTTCAGATGCAGATTCAGGTACTTTTTGAAAGAGTTGAGTCTTTGCCTCCATCATCCATTCAGGTAGCGAATTTCAGACACCCACAACACTCTGGCCCTCTAATCCTTCTGCTACATAGTTTGAATCTATGACACCTGTGTGTGAGTGTGTGAGGGAGAGAGAGAGTGTGTGCATGTGTGTGTGAGGGAGTGGTGTGTGTGTGTGTGTGTTTGTGTCTGTGCTTGAGAGACAGTGTGTGTATGAAAGACGATCTGTGTGTGTGGGGGGGGGGGTGCGACGCAGAGAGTGAGTGTGTGCATGTATGCGAGGGGTTGAGAGAGAGAGTGAGTGTGTGAGAGTGAGTATGTGTGTGTTTGTGTGTGTGTGGGAGACAGTGAGAAAAAGTGTGTTATTTGAGGGAGAGAGAGAATGAGTGCTAGCATGTGTGTGAGGGAGAGTGTGTGTGCTTGAGAAACAGTGTGTGTATGAGAGAGGATCTGTGTGAGAGTGTGTATGTGTGTATGTGCGTGTGTGTGTTTGTGTGAATGAGTGTGTGTGCATGTATGCATGTGTGTGAGTGTGTGTGTGAGAGCGTATAGTGTGGTGTATCACCTGTAGTGCAGCATGAACCCAAGATTCTGGTTAAGGCCATCCTCATGTTAACAGCCTCTGCTCAGTGACTCTGCATTGCTGTGTATCCTGAAGTCCACCTTAGAGGATGCTTACCCGAAGATCCGAGGCCATATGTCCTTGACCGCTGAAGTGTTCCGTCACTGGGAGGGAACATCCCTGTTTGGCCACTTGAAACAGCTTTTCAGTCACAACAGCACCTATTGACCATTACCCTTTGTTTCTAGCTACTAAGCCAACATTGGATTCAATTCAACACATTACCCTGTATTCCGTGGACTGGAGATAGTAGGAACTGCAGATGCTGGAGAATCCGAGACAACAAGGTGCAGGGCTGGATGAACACAGCAGGCCAAGCATGCTCCTATGATGCTGCTTGGCCTGCTGT
>NW_025971921.1:0-256 GCF_021869965.1 Rhincodon typus
CCCTCCAACATCACCTTCCCCATCCCTGCAACATTCCCATCCCAATCCCTGCAACATCGCCATCCCCATTCCCTCCCTCCATCATCCCAATCCCCATCCACTCCCTCCAACATTCCCATCCCCATCCCTCCAACATCCCCTTCCCCATCCCCTCCCTCCAACATCCCAATCCCCATCCCCTCCCTCCAACATCCCAAATCCCTCCCTCTAACATCCCAATCCCCATCCACTCCCTCCAACATCCCCTTCCCCATCC
>NW_025971921.1:356-663 GCF_021869965.1 Rhincodon typus
CCCAATCTCCATCCCCTCCCTCCAACATCACCTTCCCCACCCTGCAACATTCCCATCACCATCCCTGCAACATCGTCATCCCCATTCCCTCCCTCCAACATCCCAATCCCCATCCCCTCCCTCCAACATCCCAATGCCTATCCCCTCCCTCCAACATCCCCTTCCCCATCCCTGCAACATTCCCATTCCCATCCCCATCCCTGCAACATTCCCACCCCAATCCCTGCAACATTCCCACCCCAATCCCTGCAACATTCCCATCCCAATCCCTGCAACATCCCAATCCCCATCCCCTCCCTCCAACATC
>NW_025971921.1:763-1059 GCF_021869965.1 Rhincodon typus
CCATCCCCTCCCTCCAACATCACCTTCCCCACCCTGCAACATCCCCATCCCCTCCCTCCAACATGCGCTTCGCCTCCCTGCAACATCCACATTCCCTCCCTGAAACATCCCCAGGCCCAGCCCTCCAACATTCCCATCTCCTCCCTGCAATATTCCCATCCCCTCACTGCAACATCCACATCCCCTCCCTGAAACATCCCCAGCCCCAGCCCTCCAACATTCCCATCTCCTCCCTGCAATATTCCCATTCCCTCACTGCAACAACCCCATCCCCTCCCTGCAACATCCCCATCCCC
>NW_025971921.1:1559-1854 GCF_021869965.1 Rhincodon typus
GGGGATGTTGGAGGGATGGGGATTCGGATGTTGGAGGGATGCGGATTAGGATGTTGGAGGGATGGGGATGTTGGAGGAATGGGGATGGGGATGTTGGAGGGAGGGGATGTGCGTGTTGGAGAGAGGCGATGGGGATGGGCATGTTGGAGGGAGCGGTTGGGAATGGGGATGTTGGAAGGATGGGGATGGGGATGGGGATGTTGGAAGGATGGGGATGGGGATGTTGGACGGTGCGGATGGGGATGTTGGACGGAGGAGATGAGGATATTGTAGGGAGGGGAAGGGCATGTTGGAG
>NW_025971921.1:1954-2304 GCF_021869965.1 Rhincodon typus
TACTTTGGAAGGATGGGAATGGGAATGTTTGAGGGATGGCGATGGGGATGATGGAGGGAGGGGAAGCGGATGTTGGACGGAGGGGATTGGGATTTGTCGGGATGGGGATAGGGATGTTGGAGCGATGGGGGTGGGGATGTTGGACGGATGGGGATGCGGATGTTCGAGGGATGGGGAGGGGCATGTTGGAGCGAGGGAATGGGGATTGGGATGTTGGGGAGATGGGGATGTAGATGTTGGAAGGAGGGGATGGGGATGTTGCGGAGATGGGGATGGGGATGTTGGAGGGAGCGGATGAGGATGTTGGAGGGAGTGGATGGGGATGGGGATGTTGGAGGGATGGGGATGGG
>NW_025971921.1:2804-3114 GCF_021869965.1 Rhincodon typus
GGGATGGGGATGTTGGAAGGAACGGGATGGGGATATTGGACGGATGGGAATGGGGATGTGGTAGGGGTGGTTGGGGAAGGGGACGTTGGAGGGATGGGGTTTGGTACTTTGGAAGGATGGGAATGGGAACGTTTGAGGGATGGCGATGGGGATGATGGAGGGAGGGGTGGCGGGATTGGAGGGGTGGGAATGGGGAGGTTGGAGGGATGGGGATGGGGATGTTGGAGGGAGGGAATGCGGATGGGGATGTTTCAGCGATGGGGATGTTGGAGGGAGGGGTTGGGAATGTTGGAGGGATGTGCAAGAGAAT
>NW_025971921.1:3214-3605 GCF_021869965.1 Rhincodon typus
TGGAGGGAGGGGATCGGGGTGTTGGAGGGATGGGATGGGGATGGAGTTGTTGGAGGGAGGGGATGGGGATGGGGATTTTGGAGGGATGGGATGGGAATGGGTATGTTGGAAGGATGGGGATCGTGTGGTTGGAGGGATGGGGTTGGGGATGTTGGAGGGAGGGGAATGGGGATATTGGAGGGATGGGGATGGGGATTTTGGAGGGTGGGGATGCGGATGGGGATGTTCCAGCGATGGGGATGTTGGAGGGAGGGGTTGGGAATGTTGGAGGGATGTGAAAGAGAATGTTGGAGGGGTGGGAATTTTGGATGGATGAGGATGAGAATGGGTATGTTGTAGGAGTGGGGATGGGTAAGGCAACGTTGGAGGGATAGGGCAAGGGGGTGTTGGA
>NW_025971921.1:4105-4636 GCF_021869965.1 Rhincodon typus
CATCCCTCCAACATCCACTTCCCCATCCTTCCGACATCCCCATCCCCTCCCTCCAACATCCCCATCCCTCCAATATCCCCATCCCCATCCCCTCCCTCCAACATCCCCATCCCCATCCCCATCCCTCCAACTCCCCCATCCCCTCGCTCCAACATCCCATCCCTCCAACATCCCATTCCCAAACCTCCAACATCCCCTTCCACATCCCTGCAACATCCCCTTCCACACCCCTCCAACATCCCCATCCCTCCAACATCTCCATCCCCATCCCCATCCCCGCCCTCCAATATCCCCATCCCCATACCTCCAACATCCCCATCCCCATCACTCCAACATCCCCATCCCTCCAACATCCCCTTCCCCATCCCTCCAACATCCCCACGCCCTCCCTCCAAAATCCCCATCCCTGCAACATCCCCATCCCCATCCCTCCAACATCCCCACACCTCCAACATCCCCATCCCCTTCCCTGCAACATCCCCATCCCCTCCCTCTAACATCCCCATCCCCTCCCTCTAACATCCCCATCCC
>NW_025971921.1:5136-5427 GCF_021869965.1 Rhincodon typus
GGGGGATGGGGATGTTGGAGGGATGGGGATGGGGATGTTGGATGGAGGGGATGGGGATGTTGGAGGGATGGAGATGTGGATGTTGGAGGGAGGGGATGGGGATGTGGATGTTGAAGGGAGGGGATGGGGATGTTGGGCGGGATGGTGATTAGGATGTTGGTGGGATGTTGGAGGGATGGGGAAGGGGATGTTGGAGGGAGAGGATGGGCGTGTTGGAGTGATGGTGAAGGGGATGTTGGAGGGAGGGGATGGGGATGGGGTTGTTGGAGGGAGTGGATCAGGACAGGGATG
>NW_025971921.1:5527-5912 GCF_021869965.1 Rhincodon typus
TAGGAATGGGGGTGTTGGAGGAATGGGGATGGGGATGTCGGAGGGAGTGGATGGGGATGTTGGAGGGATGGGGATGGGGATGTTGGTGGGATGTTGGAGGGATGGGGATGGGGATGTTGGAGGGAGAGGATCGGCGTGTTGGAGTGATGGTGAAGGGGTTGGAGGGAGTGGATCAGGACGTTGGAGAGAGGGGATGGGGATGGGGATGTTGGAGGGATGCGGATTAGGATGTTGGCGGGATGTTGGAGGGATGGGCCTGTTGGAGGGAGGTGATGGGCGTGTTGGAGGGAGGGGATGGGGATGTGAATGTTGGAGGGAGGTGATGGGGATGTTGGAGAGAGGGGATGTGCGTGTTGGAGGGAGGGGATGGGGATGGGCATGTTGG
>NW_025971921.1:6412-6984 GCF_021869965.1 Rhincodon typus
GGGAATGTTGGAGGGAGAGGATGGGGATGTTGGTGGGGTGGTGAATTTGGAGGGATGAGGATGAGGATAGTGGAGGGATGGGGATGGGAATGTTGAAGTGGATGGGGATGGGGATGTTGGAGGGAGTGGATGAGGATGTTGGAGGGATGGGGATGTTGGAGGGAGGGGATGGGGTTATTGGAGGGATCTGGAAGGGAATGTTGGAGAGATGGCAATTTTGGATGGATGAGGATGGCAAAGTTGAAGGGATGGGGAATGGGATGTTGGAGGGATGGGGATGTTGGAGGGATGGGGATGGGGATGTTGGAGGGATGGGGATGGGGATGTTGGATGGATGGAGATGGGGATGTTGGAGCGAGGGGATGGGGATGTGGATGTTGGAGGGAGGGGATGGGGATGTTGGAGGGAGGTGATGGGCGTGTTGGAGGGAGGCGATGGGGATGTGAATGTTGGAGGGCGGGGATGGGGATGTTGGGAGGGATGGGGATTAGGATGTTGGTGGGATGTTGGAGGGATGGGGATGGAGATGTTGGAGGGAGAGGATGGGCGTGTTGGAGTGATGGTGAAGGGGA
>NW_025971921.1:7484-7766 GCF_021869965.1 Rhincodon typus
CCACATCCCCATCCCCTCCCTCCAACATTCCCATCCCCATCTCCGCAACATCCCCATCCCCTCCTTCCAACATCCTCATCCCCATCCCCATCCCCCCAACTTCCCAAACCCCAACCCCTCGCTCCAACATGCCCTTCCCCTCCCTACAACATCCTCATCCCCTCCGTCCAACATCCCCATCCCCTCCCTCCAACATCCCCATCCCCATCCCTCCAACATCCCCATCCCCATCCCTCCAACATCCCACCAACATCCTAATCACCATCCCTCCCAACATCCACA
>NW_025971921.1:7866-8201 GCF_021869965.1 Rhincodon typus
CCCCTCCCTCCAACACGCCCATCACCTCCCTCCAACATCCCTATCCCACCAACCTCCCTCCAACATCCTAATCCGCATCCCTCCAACATTCTAATCCCCATCCCTCGAACATCCCCATCCCCATCCCATCTCTCCAACGTCCTGATCCACTCCCTCCAACATCCCCAACCCCAACCCCTCCCTCCAACATCCCCTTCACCATCACTCCAACACGCCCATCCTCTCCCTCCAACATCCCCATCCCCATCCCCTCCCTCCAACATCCACATCCCCATCCCCTCGCTCCAACATCCCCATCTCCATCCCTCCAACATCCCCATCTCCATCCCTCCAAC
>NW_025971921.1:8301-8583 GCF_021869965.1 Rhincodon typus
CCACATCCCCATCCCCTCCCTCCAACATTCCCATCCCCATCTCCGCAACATCCCCATCCCCTCCTTCCAACATCCTCATCCCCATCCCCATCCCCCCAACTTCCCAAACCCCAACCCCTCGCTCCAACATGCCCTTCCCCTCCCTACAACATCCTCATCCCCTCCGTCCAACATCCCCATCCCCTCCCTCCAACATCCCCATCCCCATCCCTCCAACATCCCCATCCCCATCCCTCCAACATCCCACCAACATCCTAATCACCATCCCTCCCAACATCCACA
>NW_025971921.1:9083-9339 GCF_021869965.1 Rhincodon typus
GGGATGTTGGAGGGTTGGAGATGGGGATGTTGGAGGGATGGGGAAGGGGATGTTGGAGGGAGGGGATGTTGGAGCGAGGGAATGAGGATGTTGGAGGGATGGAGATGGGGACGTTGGAGGGATGTGGATGTTGGAGGGATGGAGATGTTGGAGGGAAGGGATGGGGATGTTGGAGGGATGGGAATGTGTATGTTGGAGGGAGGGGATGGAGATGGGGATGTCTGAGGGAGGGGAGGGGATGGGGATGGGGATGGGG
>NW_025971921.1:9439-9745 GCF_021869965.1 Rhincodon typus
ATGGGGATATTGCAGGGAGGAGATGGGAATGTTGGAGGGATGGGGATTGTGACGTTGGAGGGAGGGGATGGGGATGTTGGAGGGATGGGGATGGGGATGTTGGAGTGATGGAGATGGGGATGTTGGAGTGATGGTGAAGGGGATGTTGGAGGGATGGGGATGGGGATGTTGGGAGGGATGGGGATTAGGATGTTGGAGAGATGTTGGCGGGTTGGGGATGGGCGTGTTGGAGGGAGGTGATGGGGATGGGGATGTTGGTGGGATGGGGATGGGGATGTTGGAGGGATGGGGAAGTGGGTGTTGGAG
>NW_025971921.1:9845-10101 GCF_021869965.1 Rhincodon typus
GGGATGTTGGAGGGTTGGAGATGGGGATGTTGGAGGGATGGGGAAGGGGATGTTGGAGGGAGGGGATGTTGGAGCGAGGGAATGAGGATGTTGGAGGGATGGAGATGGGGACGTTGGAGGGATGTGGATGTTGGAGGGATGGAGATGTTGGAGGGAAGGGATGGGGATGTTGGAGGGATGGGAATGTGTATGTTGGAGGGAGGGGATGGAGATGGGGATGTCTGAGGGAGGGGAGGGGATGGGGATGGGGATGGGG
>NW_025971922.1:0-10099 GCF_021869965.1 Rhincodon typus
GACAATCATCCAGCTCTACACCTTGTTTTATCAAAGCGGTCTTCATTTTTGCACTTTGAGTCAGTTAAACCCATTTTTCTTTCCATTTCTGTGTCATTCATCGTTTGTTTTTTTTTTGAGAAAGAGAACAGACAGCATAATTTCAGGACTGTTTAACTGTTAATCTCAAGCCAATCATAATGTGGTGACTCATCAGGGCATGTTGTCTGTTTCAATTACATTACGTTAGCGACACAACTGAGTTAGGTGGTGCATGGAGGCAAAAGCAATTATGCTACCACCCAAATTATTCTCACAGCTCTAGAGATTGCAAGTGGCAGCAGATATTAAATGTGCATTTTGGTTACATAATTTACGTCACTCTTGTGATAAGGAGTTCAGCAGAATTGCAGTGGTTGTAGCAACTCAAGGGAGGCAAAAGATTGACTGCACACCTACCGAGCATCAGGTGTCTGAACATCAGTGAAAGATCATTGAAACAAGAAAAATGGAGTGTCTTTATGCCTTACATTTTCCACAACCTCCATTATAACAAGAGATGCTGTGTTATCTCTGGAATGTAGGAGACCTTTAAGAGACATGGTTATGATATCATCTCTGTGTCATAGCCATCACAATTCACTCGGATAGTGCACTCAGAGTCAGTTCCTGAAGTTAACGCAAATGTGCAAATTCAAACAAACCATCAATTGCCCAATTTTACCAAATTGTCTAATTCAGGTTAAAAGAATATATGAGGTGCAGTGGTGGTTGAGTGGCTAGCACTGCGCCAGGGACCAGGGTTCGATTCCACCCTCGGGTGACTGTCTGTGTGGAGTTTCCACATTCTCCCTGTGTCTGTATGGGTTTCCTCTGGGTGCTCTCGTTTCCTCCCACAGTCCAAAGACGTGCAAGTTAGGTGGATTGGCCTTGCTAAAATTGCCACAGTCTCAGGGATGTGAAGGCTAGGTGGATGAGTGGGATTAGGTGGGTCTGGGTGGAATTCTTTGCAGACGGTTGGTATGGCCTGCTTCAGTACTGTAGGGATTCTAATATGCACAGAGTCATAGATCATTCGGCATGGAAATAGACCCTTTGGTCCAACTTGTCCATGCCAACCAGGTTTCTTAAACTGAACTAGTTGCAGTTGGCCCATATCCCTCTAACTCCTTCCTATTCATGTACCTTTTCCAAATATTTTTCAAATGTTGTAATTGTACCCTCCTCTACTACTTCCTCTGGCAGCTCATTTCATAATTGCACCACTCTTTGTGTGAAAAAGTTGCATGGCTTTGTAAGAGAGAGGTCACTCTAATAAATCTGATTGAACTTTTCATGGACTTGACAAAGCATGCAGATGAGGGTAATTTAGTTGATATTGTTTAACTGGATTTTAGTAAAGCCTTCAATGAGAGCCCACATGGGAGACTGACAAAAAAGATAAAAGCAGGTGGGATTAAAGGTAAGTTGGCAAGTTGAATCTAAAATTAGCTTAGAGACAAGAGGTAGAGGTTAGTTATAGAAGGTTGTTTGTATGACTGGAGCCCAGTGTGCAATATTGTAACACAGGGATCAGTGCTAGATCTCCTATTATTTGTGATGTAGATGAGAATGTGGGAGAATTATCGGTAAGTTTGTGGATGACACAAAGATTGGTTGGGTGGTTGACAATGAGGAGAAGGATCTTAGGTTCCGGGAGGAAACATGTGGATTGGTCTGTTCGGCAGATCGGTGGCAGATGGAATTTAGCCCTGATAAATGTGAGGTGACGCACTTTGGAAGAAGTAAAAAGACAAGGAAGTATCCAATGAATGGCAGGACACTCAGAACCTCAGAATAACAGGGAGATTTTGGGGTGCTTGTCCACAGATCCCGAAGGTGGCAGGGCAGTGAATGAGGGTAATTAAAATAGCATATGGGATACTTGCCTTTCGCAGTCGTGATATAGATTATAAGAGCAGGGAGGTTATGTTGGAGCTGTACAGAACCTTGGTTAGGTCACTGCTGGAGCACTGTGTGCATTCCTGGTCACCACACCATATGCAGGATGTGATTGGATTGGAGGAGGTACAAAGGAGATAGACCAAGATGTTGCCTGGAATGGAACATCTTAGTGATGAGGAGATGCTGGATAAGCTTGGGCTGTTTTCTTTGGAGCAGAGAAGGTTATGGAGGATCCTGATAGAGGTGTATGAGATTATGATAGGCATGGGCAGGTTAAATAGAAAGTAGCTATTCCTCTTAGTCGAAGGGTCAATAATGAGGGGTCATAATTTTTAAAATGAAAGGCAAGAGATTTAATGCTGACTTGAGGAAAAATGCTTTCTCTCAGAGGGTAGTCGGCATCTGGAAAGCTGAAACAAAAACAGGAATTGCTGGAGAAGCACAGCAGGTCTGGAAATATCTTCAGAAAAAGGGTCACTGGGCCTGAAATGTTACCTCTGCTTTCTCTCTGCCAGACCTACTAAATTTCTCCAGCAATTTCTGTTTTTGTTTCAGATTTCCAGATCCGACCACCGTCTGAGTGAAAACATTTTTCCTGAAGTTTCCTCTGAGCCTCTTGGCTTTCATTTTAAAATTATGATCCCTCATTATTGACCCTTTGACTAAGAGGAACAGCTGCTTTCTATTCAACCTGTCCATGCCTATCACAATGCAGCATCCACAGTTCTTTCAGAGATAGTAGGAACTGCCGGTGCTGGAGTCAGAGATAACACAGCGTGGAGCTGGAGGAACACGGCAGGCCAGGCAGCATCAGTTAACGTATTCTTCCAGCCTCCTGTTTGTCTCCCTTGAATTCCAGCATCTGCAGTCTTTTTTTTGTCTCTGAGGGAAAAAACCCTAATGGTAATCGTACATTGTTGTTGAGTGACTATAAAGAGCAACAAGACAACCAACTTTCCAGCCGAGAACAATGTGTGCTTCTCGAGGCGGATATTCAATTACCAGATTAGGAGAAGTTGTCCAACCTCCAACACATTATATTGCAGTTTGAGTTATTATTCTTGTCATTTACCTTGGCCTATTAATAGGAAGTGGATTGGCTTTCTGTCCAATTAAGAATGACAGGTAGGCACTTGAAACTGGAAGATGTATGAGAAAATGAGGCAGCGACAAGGTAGAACCAAGGGGAACGGCCATGCTGATTGGCTGCCTCCGAATCCACCTTGATTGCAGTCCAAAGACTCCCCCCATTATCTTGCATTTTCCAGCCTGACCTGCCAAGTATTGCCTTCATTTTTTTGTTTTTAATTCTCACTCTAAATTTTAAAACTCATTTCAAGGACGACACGGGAAGCAAATCGCTAATTTAAAAGTTGACCTTCGCACAAAGTACAGATTAAGCTGCTGCAATGAAATTTTGCAAGACTTTGTGGCACAATGTAGTTGTAGTGCACAATCTTGTCCTGGTGATCCATTGGTTGGAGGCATGGTAAGAATGGATGGCTCAGTGGTTAGCCCTGCTGCCTCGCAGCACCAGGGACGTGGGCTCAATTCCACCCTCAGGTGACTGACTGTCTGTGTGGAGTTTGCATGTGCTCCCCATGTCTGCGCGGGTTTCCTTTGGGTGCTCCAGTTTCATCGCGCAGCCCAAAGACGTGCAGGTTAGGTGGATTGGTCATGCTAAATTGCCCATAGTGCTCGGGGTGTGCAAGCTAGGTGGATTAGCCACGGTAAATTCAGGGATAGGGGGATAGGGTAAGGGGATGGGTTTGGGTGAGATGCTCTTTGAAGCATCAGTGTGGACTCGATGGGCCGAATGGTCTGCTTCCGCACTGTAGGGATTCTATGAATAGTGACTCAGAGATTGAATGGGAGGTTCACAGCTTTCCTGTGCATCCAAGGACCAGCCAGAAAAGCCTGTCAAGATTGGCAGCGGTATGATGGGATTTGGGGGTCCCTTGTTCTCAGGCACTCAGTGCCCAATTAAGAGAAGTGGGTAGCTATTGAAAACCACCGCTGTGTGCTCGACTGTGATCCTCCTGCCCACATCTCCGATGGCTCCCTTCCCATGATCCCCCATTCTGGCCTCTCCTGAGTCCAAGAAACCAGTCACAATCCCTGGTGAAGTCCCTGGAGATTTTCCAACAGTGGCCAGTGTTCCCAGTTGGTGCAGCCTACAGTGGGGAGCTGCCAACTTCATTTTTGTCAAGCCTCCCAAGAGGTTCTATCTATTGCTGGAGATGGTTGTTGTGTGACAGTTGATTGGCATGGAAATGACTTGCCACTTAACAGCACAAATCCCAAAGTTGTGCAGGACCTGCTGAAAATGGACCCTGACTGTTTCAGTATCTGTGGGAACCATGGAATCAGATCCTGTGTACTATTTTTAAAGTTCTTCCAACTCTGTTACGCTGCTGTTAATTCTGAAGAAGGGGCAATGGACCCAAATGTTAACTCTGCTTTCTCTCTCAACAGATGCTGGAGTCTGCCCCAGCAATTTATGTTTGTGTTTCTGATTTCCAGCATCTTTTGTTTCCTCTGTTAGGATGCTGATAGAATCTGTACAGTGTGGAAGCAGGCTAATCAGCTCACTGAATTCATACCGATGCTCTGAAGACCATTCCACCAGACCCACTCTCCCACGCTGCATTTTCCATGTCTAATCCACCTAACCTGCACATCCCTGGACACTATGGGCAATTTAGCATGGCCAATCCACCCAACCTGAACATCTTTGGACTGTGGGAGAAAACCCACACTAACACAGAGAGAATGTGCAAACTCCGCACAGACAATTGCCCAAAGGTAGAATTGAACCCAGTTCCCTGGCACTGTGAGGCAGCGTAGCACAGCAGCATGAAAATCCAGACCCTTAAAATGCTGACTCTTCTTCTCCAGTAGTATACATGGTGCTGTGTGGAACCTGCAGTTAATAAACGGTTGGAGTAATATTGTGCCTTATCTAAGAGCACTGTGAGTGTATCTGCATTACAAGGACTGCAGTGACTTAATAGAGGGACTCAATGCCCTCTTCTTAAGGGAATTCAGGGGTGGGCACTAACCACTGCCTTTGCCAATGCCACCCACCTCCGATGAATGAATTTTAAAAAAGGCTTTCTTCAGCACCTACTTCAAAGGCACTGTGCATGCCATGTTTCCATATTTATTACAGAGGAGTGAATCATAATGGTAGAGGCAAGAGTTGATCTGAGACAACAAGGTGCAGGGCTGGATGAACACAGCAGGCCAAGCAGCATCATAGGAGCAGAGAGGCTGACGTTTCGGGCCTAGACCCTTCATCAGAAAAGGGGGAGGGGAAGGGGGTTCTGAAATAAATAGGGAGAGAGTGGGAGGCGGATAGAAGATGGATAGAGGAGAGGATAGGTGGAGAGGAAACAAACAGGTTGAAGAGGCGGGGATGGGGCCAGTAAAGGTTAGTGTAGGTGGGGAGTTAGGGAGGGGGTAGGTCAGTCCAGGGAGGACGGACAGGTCAAGGGGGCGGGATGAGGTTAGTCGGTAGGAGATGGAGATGCGGCTTGAGGTGGGAGGAGGGGATAGGTGGGAGGAAGAACAGGTTAGGGAGGCAGGGATGAGCTGGACTGGTTTTGGGATGCGGTAGGGGGAGGGGAGATTTTGAAACTTGTGAAATCCACATTGATACCATTGGGCTGCAGGGTTCCCAAGCGGAATATGAGTTGCTGTTCCCGCAACCTTCGGGTGGCATCGTTGTGGGATGGTTCAGTTTAATATTGTTGCAAATGCACTCAAAATGAAAACACTCAGACCTCCACTAGAAACTCGATCAATTCTTCCTGTTATACGATATTTCATGTTATAATGTAATTTGTGAACGTGAATCATAGAATAGATATGAAGAGTTATATGGCTTGCAGGGGAACAATAACCTGCACAGCTCAGTAGCTAATGCAGTAGATCAGATCACGAATATCGTGTATCGTTAATTGACGTCATTAAAACAGTACAGTGAAGAAACATTTGTGAGTCATTCGGCTATTAAAAAAAAAATTCTGAATGGTGTAATTCATTTCAGACAGCCAAGAATGTAATCTAACACAGGAGCGAGAGTCTGGATGACTCTTCATCAGATCATCCAGCTCTAACGAAGAGTCATCTAGACTCGAAATGTTAGCTTATTCACTCTCCACAGATGCTGCCTGACCCAGTACAGATTCCAGCAACTGGAGTAATTTGCTCCTGCTGGTATAATCTAACACTTCTAGGTAAATAAAAATGCACAATAAAGCGCACCAACTTTCTTCAAGAGGAAATTCATTCACATAAATCTTCAATTTTAAAAAAGGCTATTTAATTCTTGTCCTCTGGATTATCATTTTACAAAGAATTGTTTTAGGGCTGTATGGCAATTTTTCATGAACATTTTGATTGAATGTCAATGAATTACTGTCATAAGGATGGTTTATCTCTATTTGATTCTACCTAAGCCAGCTTAGCTTTACACTAACGTGATAGCTCAGTGGTTAGCACTGGTGCTCCCAACACTAGGGAACTGGTTTTGATCTCTAACCTCAGAAGACTGTCTGTGTGGAGTTTACATGTTCTCCCTGTGTCTGTGTGGGTTTCCTCCGGCTGCTCCGGTTTCCTCCCACCGTCCGAAGATGTGCAGATGAGGTGAATTGGCCTTGCTAAATTATGCTGTGAAACTTGAAAGGCTTCAGAAAAGATTTACGGGTTTGGAGGGTTTGAGCTATTGGGAGAGGCTGAATAGGCTGAGGCTATTTTCCCTGGAGTATCAGAGGCTGAGGGGTGACCTTATAGAGGTTCATAAAATCATGAGGGGCATGGATAGGGTGAATAGACAAGGTCTTTTCCCTGGAGTGGGGAAGTTCAGAACTAGAGGGCATAGCTTTAAGGTGAGAGGGGAAAGATTTAAAAAGGAGCAATGTTTTCCTGCGGAGGGTGGTGCGTGTATGGAATGAGCTGCCAGAGGAAGTAGTGGAGGCCGGTACAATTACAACATTTAAAAGGCATTTAGATGGGTATATGAATAGGAATATGGACCAAATGCAGGCAAATGGGACCGAATTAATTTAGGAAATCTGGTCAGCATGGATGATTTGCTCCGAAGGGTCTGCTTCTGTGCTGTACATCTCTTTGTATCTATAAATTGCCCATAGTGTCCAAGGATGTGCAGGCTAAGTGGCTTGGCCTTAGGAAATGCAGGGTCACACGGATCGGGTGGGACTGGGTGGGATGCTCTTTGGAGGGTCGAAATGGACCTGGACTCAATGGGCTGAATGGCCTGCTTCCACACTGTTGGGGTTCTATGATTCTAACCAAGCACATTTGTACTGATGTGATAATGTAGAAATCAGAAAATACATTAGTGCTGATATTAAAAAAAATGCGTTCTAAGTGGGGATGGCATTGGGAGGAGTGAAATTGCATGAAGAAAATCCCAGAATTGGCTTGATGGATCAAAAAGTGTGATCTTAACTCAGTTGAAAGAACCAGTTTTGACTTCTGCACCTTTAAACTGCATTGCAGGCACACAGTACCCCACAGCTGTGCAGACACTTAATATGCAATATTTCTTTTCGAACTTACAATTTGAAGAATTGTGAGAAAAATCGATTTCTGTCAAGTTTATGAAAATACCTGGAGTTGTTTCTTTATAAGAGGTCTTTGAAAGGTCACTCTGAATATTGAAGACGTTTTTTAATAGGGTTTGCTGGAAATCACATGTCTGATGATAACTATTTGTACTGCGGTGAACCCTTGCTGGATTACCCCAAGGGAAAAGTATTCTTAGCCCCTATTTGTAAAAGGCTTTTTTTTGCTGTGCATATAAATTAAGTGACTGCCCATAGAGAGAGTAATGGAATGTAACATCTTAAGTTGTCAAAACAACTCCAACAGACTGGACTGTCATCTCTTGTGACCACAGAGATACCCTTTGCACAGCACCAAGCCACACAGCCCCACCCCCAACCCTTGCATTATGTTTCAAACTGCTGCAATTTTGTGCCTTTTTCTCTTTTGCAGAATACACACTTCAGGGATTAAAAAGCCAGTTTCAGCACTACGACAGAAGTTTGCCAGATTGAATACTTTCATGTGTACTTTCAGGCTAGTTTCAAGCCTAGATTCTGAAGAAGGGTCCAGACCCGAACGATCAGCTTTCCTGCTCCTCTGAGGCTGCTTGGCCTGCTGTGTTCATCCAGCTCTACACCTTGTTATCTCAGACTCCAGTATCGGCAGTTCCTACTGTCTCTGAGATTCATGCATTACTGTGCTGAGAAGTTGAAGAGCAGTCCCCTATGTTACCTCTTGTGTTGCTGCTACAGACCCTTTCTAGCCCTGAGTAAATTTAAAAAGAAAACAGGACAACCAAGTAATCTCTTATACGCTTTTGAATTCTGTCACAGTTGGAAGGCATCAGAACTGCTTGCTGTGATCTGCCTGTACCACTCGTAAACAAAGCTTTTCACTATATTTCGGTACATGTGACAATACAACTACAGAAGATCAAGCAATCTGTAAAGATTGCAAAGCTGACTGTTCATCTCACTTCCACTGCAATAGCTGTACTATTCAAACATCTGCTTTTGGCTGACAAATCAGAGACCGGGTCTGTATATCTGTGCAGGGGTTCTGGTTTGCAACCAGTAATTTGCTGATTTTTTTAGGTGGTTCGAATCACCCCCAGATCCCTGGTTCTGACACTGGACTTATTTCCGGATATGCAATGGAGAGGGCAGTAGACAAGTGTTTCAGGGGCAAAAGAATCTCTGCATTTATTAAATACAAAAGGTAAATTTTTACAAGAAATAAAGGCAAATGCAACAAACAGTGAAATTGACACTATCAATTATACAGAGGACAGTATTTAAACACTATTAAATCAAATACAGGTTAAACACTATTTGAAATAAACAACAGGGTTTTAATCACAGAAACCTTTATCAGGCTTCTACCCTTGGGGTTCCCTGCATTATCTCCACCCACCTTCCTCTCCTAGGTTGGATGCTTTGGGGTCTTGAAAATATAAGCTTGCCGCTGGGGATAAAAGCGATTTTGAATTACAACTGGCCGTTCCCACTTGCTGTAGCCAGTGCTTTGATGAAGACTTCAGACGTTGTAGGCCTTCAGCCTGGGTTGAGTCCTCTGATACGGTAGGATTTTGGATTTATTGGATGAGGACTTGGTTTTCCTTACATTGTGGCAGTTTTTGCGAGCCAGTTTACACCCCAGGATGTGTCTGAGGCCTTGAGAGTCGGGTCAGTGGTTTTCAGAGGTCGTCGGGTCTGCAGGTCGTGGTCAGTTGCTGTTGGTTCTCCTGGTGCAAAACAGGGCTGTGTCGGTCGGTTTCGGGATGGCCGTCGGGATCCCCCTTCCAGAGATAGCTATGCAGATAGTAGTCTGGGAGAATCTTGGAGTCTTGGGATCCCTCTTCTGGAGATGGCTGTGGGGATTGCTCTCAGGGCGGTAACTCTTTCAGATCCTGGTGGTAACTGCAGGGATAGCTCCCAGGGCAAATCGCTGTCTTGGATCCCCCTTCCAGAACTAGCTATGCAGATAGCTCTTGGGGAGATAGTTCCCTCAGGTGAGGTAGGAGCCTGGCATATTTACTAATTGCGGGCCTGTTATCCTGGCATCAAACCTGCGCTTGTCATTGTATTGCTGGTGTTTCCTTTGAGGTAAGTTGGCTTCCTGACAGTTAAGAGTATGTGCAAATGTACTTTGATTGAGGTTCAATGCCCGATATCTCTCTGAATCACTATTGATTGAAGTCGAATGCCTTGATTACTATATCAGAGATAGTAGGAACTGCAGATGGTGGAGAATCCGAGACAACAAGGTGCAGGGCTGGATAAACACAGCAGGCCAAGCAGCATCATAGGAGCAGAAAGGCTGACGTTTCGGGGTCCATAAATGTCTGGGTTGGGTAGCCCAAGGGGAAAAGTTAGCTTCAGTTGAGTGTTAGATCTGGTTAATTGTTCTTTTAGAGTCAAGGTGTGAATTGGATTTTCAGGCCGAACAATGGCTCCAGGCACCAATGTCATGTGTCTGTGTATTTTTCCCAGAGCATAGCCCAGCTGCCTTTTCTTTTTACCTTTACATTTTTTTGAAAAGTCCAAGGCTCTGGCCTAGTGTTTCAGAATATGGGGATTTTTGCTCAATCCTACTCTGTTTT
>NW_025971923.1:0-10095 GCF_021869965.1 Rhincodon typus
AGACCCTTCATCAGAAAAAGCCTTTTTCTGATGAAGGGTCTAGGCCCGAAACGTCAGCCTCTCTGCTCCTATGATGCTGCTTGGCCTGCTGTGTTCATCCAGCCCTGCACCTTGTTGTCTCGGATTCTCCAGCATCTGCAGTTCCTACTATCCCAAATTTCATTTCTCGGGTTTTTTTTTTTGGCAATTTGAGTATTGTTAATGGGAATAGCGTGTGTGCAGTGAGGGACTAAGATGATATATAATCACGAAATTAATTCTACCCTCCGATTCAGGGTTTATGTTTATTGTAGCTCAGCTCTATCTAGCAGAGTCGGAACTCGCTGCTTTTGATCGATATCTTCCGGGTCAGGGTAGTAGTAGAACAAGTAATACGAAAAGTCCTTAAATCCCAGGAGGATCCGAACCAGCAAATGCAACATTGCATCCAGTGAGACAAAAGAACATAGGAAAGAAAGAAGGGATGGGGACTAGGAACAATCGTTCAGAAAGTTGTGAAAAAGTAGTGTTGGAAAAAGAAAATGTTCCAAGTTCAAGGACAGAATTGATTTGGCTAGAGCTAAGGAACAAAAAGGTTACAGTTACATTGTTAGGTGTGGTCATAGTCATGGAAACAGACCCATCCAAGCAGTCTATGCTGACCATGTTCTCAAGCTAAACTAACTCCCAAGCCTGCATTTGGCCCCTATCCCTCCAAACCTTTCCTATTAATGTAATTATCCAAAAGTCTTTTAAATGTTATAACTGTGTACCTGCAACTATCATGTCCTGTGGCAGTTCATTCCATATAGGATGTCTATTTTGTGGGGTGGGGGTGTGAAGTTGCCCCCCATGTCCTTTTCAAATCTTTCTGCCCTCATATTTAAAAAATGCCCCCTAGGTTTGAATTCCCTGACCCTAGGGAAAAGGACCTCACTCTTCATCTTTTCTATGGCCCTTATGATTTTATAAACCTCTATAAGGACACCCCTCAGCAACGTTCTGGTAAATCTTTTCTGAACCCTGTCCAATCTAATAAAGCCTTCCTACAGCAGGGTGACCAGGCCTGTGTACAGTATGCCAAAAGTGGCCTCATCCATGTCCTTTGTAATCTCAACTTGACATCCCAACTCCTTTACTTGTTGGGAAAGAGTGTAGATCTCTTTTTTTTTTCAGGCCAAGCAGCATCAGAGGAACAGGAAGGCTGACGTTTTGGGCCTAGACCCGAAACGTCAGACTACTTGCTCCTCTGCTGCTTGGCCTGCTGTGTTCATCCAGCTCTACACCTTTGCTATCTCAGATTCTCCAGCATCTGCAGTTCCTACTAGCTCCTATACTCGATGGTCTGAGTAATGAAGCTAAGTGTGCTAAATGCCGCCTTAACCATCCTGCCTATCTGTGAAGAAAATTTCAAAGAACTATGTACCTGAACCCCTAGATCTCTCTATCTGACAACATGACCAGGGCTCTTCCATCAACTGTATGAGTCCTGCTCTTGTGCATTTTTACCAAAATACAATGCCTCATATTTATCCAAATTAAACTCCATCTGCCAATCCCCAGTTCATTGACCAAATTGATCAAGATCTTTATTTTAGACAACCTTCTTCACTGTCCACTGTACCACCGTACCACCAGTTTTGGTGTCATTCACAAACTTACTAACTGGTCTGCAGATCAACTATTGGGAAAGATATAGAGGTACAAGTCTGGAGGGAAATTGACAGATGTCTGTATTATAGATTAGTCATGTGGTACTTCAATGATGCAAATATATTCCAGAATACTGGAAGTGTGAGGGATAAGTGTTCCTGAGTTGTTTTCAGAAGAATTTACTACAATAGAATTTTTTCCCAGTCCAACAAGAAAAGATGCAATGTTGGACCTGGTTCTTGGAAATGAGATTGCCAAGTGGATCAAGTGTTGGTTGGGAAGCATCTAGGAGACAGCAATCATTGTATCTCATGTTCAGGATGATGGTGGTGATTTTTCTTAATCCAGAGCAAGAAAAATCATTTGGCACTGAGCCAATCTCAATGGGGGCAAGAACAAAGCTGGGCAGGTATGAGAGGTTGTCGGGGGAAAATAAAATTAACTGAACAATGGGTTACTTTCAAACAGGTGATGGTTTTGGATGGTATATTCCCTCAAATGGGAAAGCTAGGACAGACAAATCCAGAGCTCCTGGATGACCAAGGAGGTAGAAATTAAGATGAAGAGTGCATTTATGACACATATCAAAATAGTCACATAATTAAGAACAAAGAAGGTCCGAGATCAATTAAGAGAAATTAGGGGGAAAAGAAACACTGGCATCAAACATTAGGGTGTCCCAAAGTCTTTAAGCATGTAAATAATAGTGGTAAAAAGCAGAATAGGACTAATTAGAGACCATAAATGAGATTTACACATGGAGACAGGGGGTATGGCTGAGATGATAAATGACTTGCCTCTGTCTTTATCAAAAAGAGAGAGAGATAACCCAGGCTGTCGTGACAGAAGAGGCAACTGTCTCTAGAAGGGGCTCAATTTTTGAGAAAAAGTATTGGATAGACTGTTAGTACTTAAAATTGACAAGGCAGCAGTTCAAGATGAGATATATCTGAGAATATTGAAGGGAGTGAGAGTGAAAATGGTAAGGGCAGTCACCATAATCTTTCAGTCTTTCCTAGACTTGGATGGAATGGGTTGGCAGGGGACCAGAAGCCAGAGAATTGCATACGTTACGGCCTTGTACAAAAAGCTTGAATGGATAAATCCAGTAATTACAGACCAGTCAGTTTAAGCTCAGTATTGGGAAAATTTGTAGAATTATATGGGATAGACTTAATCACATATTTAAAATGTGGTTTGATTAGGAAGAGTCAGTTTGGATTTCTGAAGGGCAACTGTGCCTGACTAACTTGTTGGAATTTATTGACGAAGTAACAGGCCTGAGCCCAGTGTAGCAAATGCTATGCACGTGCCGAACTTGAATTTCCAGAAGGTGTTTGATACAGTGCACCACAACAGACCTGAGAAGTTATTGGCCATGGAATAAAAGGGACAGTGACAAAGTGGGTATGAAATTGGCTGAATAATCGGAAACAGCAATGGTCACTTGTTTTATAACTGAAAAAATATCCAAAGAACTGCAGGTGCTGGAGACCTGAAACAAAAATAGAAATTGCTGGTGATGCTCAGTAGGTCTTGCAGCATCTATGGGGAGAAAGCAAGGTTAATGTTTTGACTTCTGATGAAGTCACCATTCTTATCCAGTGACTCTTCAAAACTGATATTTTTCAGGCTATAGTAGAGTTCCCCAGGGAACAATATTGGGAGCCCTGCTTTTCCTGATCTATATTAATGTAGATCTTGGTGTACAGGTGACCGTTTCAAAGCTTGCATGTGATATGAAACTTGGAAGAATTGTAAGCTGTTAAAATGACAATGTGGCATTCCAAAAGGATTAATCAAGTTTGTGGAGTGAGTGGATAGGTGGCAGATGAAGTTGAATGCAAAGATGTGAGGAGACCATGACAAAGGGGCCTCTTGTGGTGCAGTGATAGTTCCAAGTCTCACTTGCTCCATAGGTAGGTATGTATGTAATCTCTGAATAGGTTGATTAGAAACATAGGTTAAGTAAAAAAGACAATAAGACATGGTGCTAGAATTAGGCCATTCAGCCCATCAAGACTGCTCAGCCATTCAATGTGATAATGGTTGATAATCTCTGCCTCTACTTTC
The DNA here is from genome assembly GCF_021869965.1 of Rhincodon typus. Lineage (NCBI taxonomy): Eukaryota > Metazoa > Chordata > Chondrichthyes > Orectolobiformes > Rhincodontidae > Rhincodon > Rhincodon typus. The sequence continues at coordinate 3,706 of NW_025971923.1, forward strand.
CTGCCTTTCCCCATAACCCTTGAATCACTTACTGCTTAAAAATCCATCTCAGCCCTACCATTATTCACTTGGCAGAAAGAACATGAAAGAAAAAATAAAATAGGGGCTACAAATCCAAGTTGATGAAGGGGCAGAGCAATCTGGGTATAAATGTGCCACTGTTCATTGAAGGTGGCACAAAGTGGAGGAGCAAATAAGCAGATAGTATCTTGTGCTTTTTAAAAGGGGCGTATAGTACAAGAGCAAGGAGGTGATTTCTGAATTTCTACACTACTCTAGTTAGAACTCAGCTGGAGTATTTTGTACAGTTCTGGGTGCCACATTGTCGGAAGGACGTGAACATATTGGAGACAGTACAGAGCAATTTATAAGAAGGGTTCTGGGAATGAGAAACCTCAGATATGAGGATAGAGTGGAGAAGTTGGGACTGTTCTCTTTGGAAAGAAGGGTAACAGGAGACTTTAAGAGATTTTCAAAATTGTTAGGGGGTAGAATGAAATGGATCGGAACAAACTGCTTCCCTACTCTTAAGGTGTGGAGGTGCTGGTGTTGAACTGGGTTGGGCAAAGTCAGAAAGCTTGTGATTTCAACTAAACCTGTCTTGGACTATAACCTGGTGTCGTGTGATTTCTAAAAGGAACAAGAACGAGAGGCATAGTTTTTTTTTGTGATTCACAAAAGGAGCAAATGTAAAGTGAGAAAATAACTTTTCTCTCACTGAGTAGTTAGGGCTGGTTTGGGGTTTTCCTGCATTTAACATGAAGGACTCTCCCTTTCCAACTTCTCCCCTTGCCTGAGACATTGAAGGAAGCATTGGGTGATTATTTGGACTGATACAATACCCAGAATTACAGGGGCATAAGCGGGAGATTGGCACTAGATAATGATGGGCTGTATGCAGGAGGATGTGATTAGAAAGGGAATCTGGGTGTCTTTGGGTCAGCATGGATAAGATGGGCCAAATGGCCCTGTTCTGTGCTGTATCATTTCTATGGTTCTTGTGTGGAAGACTGTTCTTCAGACGTTTTAAAACCGAGCTACACTTGAGGATTTGCTGCAAATGAGGCACCACCCCTCCCTCCCTCTGAGTTGTCTTATTCCAATGTAAATATTTCTGGTCTGTCTTCATAGTCGAGTCCCATTTGTCTGCTTTAATGTGGCCTCCTTTGTATTCTCTCCAAGGTCAGGATATCCCTCCTGTGACATGATGCCGAGAATTGTAAACAATACTCAAGGTGGGGTGACTCAGAGCTTTGTACAAGCTAACTATCCACTTCCTGGATTTGTACTATATCCCTTAAGCTACACATCTTAAGAATCTATTTGGCTTTTCCACTACCACTGCCCATTGTATTAACACTTTGAAAGGTGTTTATTCCCAAAGATGCCAGATTGCATTTCCTGTTACCTAAAGCAATATATAATTTTTACTCTGACTCACTCCTCCAGCTCCTTAATTCAACACTTTTTAATCCAATAAAGGACATGTCAGTTTTATTTTTAAGGTCTAACCACTGCGTGCCCCCCCCCCCCCCCCATTACACCCCTCCTGAAACGCCTTCCTATTCCCTAAAGCTGTTAATAATGAGTTGTGGCAAATCTAGATCAGAGCATTTGAAATAAATCTCAGCTGAGTGAGTGGACAGCTCTGTCTTGAACCTTGTAAAACTAAGCTTGATCATTTCTTTTAATTCTCTCAGGACATGAGCACTTCTGGCAGGGTTGGCATTTGTTAGTAATCTTAGTAATTGTCCCTGGAAGCTAGCGGTGAGCATTCTCTGACCTTCCCAATGCATACATTCAAACAAAAATCCAAATGTAGAAGTAGGCCATTTGGCCCTTTTGAGCCTGCTGCACCATTCAACATTTTTTTTTCATTCACTCTCAGGATGTGGACATCACTGGTCAGGCCAATATTTATTTCCCATCCCTAACTGCCCAGAAGGCAGTTGAAAGTCAACCACAGTGCTGTGGGTCTGAAGTCACATGTAGGCCAGACTGGATAAAGATTCCTTTCCCTAAATTGCATTAGTGACCCAGATGAGTTTTTCATTAAAATGGGTCTAACGTTAGATTCTAATTTTGTTTTAATGGAATTCAGATTTCACCATCTGCTATGGCAAGATTTGAACCCAGTCCCCTGAACATTAACAACAACAAAAACAGAAGTTACTGGAAAAGCCTAATAGGTCTGGCAGCATCTGTGAAAGAAAATCCGTTAATGTTTCAGGTCTGGTGACCCTTCCTCAGAGCAGAGCTTCAAGGTGGGCATAGGTTTTTATTTAGTATTTAACTCTCTGCCACATCTCTTCTCGCCCACCTTGAAGTTTCTCTCTGAGAAAGGGTCACCAGACCTGAAACATTAATTTTGGTTTTTTTTCTTCTCCGAAGCTGCCAGACCTGAGCTTTTCCAGTAACTTCTGTTTTTTGTTTCTGATTTACAGCATCTGCAGCTCATTCAGTTTCCCCAGAACACTAGCTGGTCTGTAGTTTAACAGATTAATGGTAATACCACTAGGCCATTGCCTCCCCTAAACTAAATCATAGCTGATCTGACTGTGACCTGAACTCCACATTTCCCAACTACCCCACTAAGCTATTCCAGAGCATTCCTTGTGCTAAAGTTATATAGAGCCTTGATTAGGCTGCTGTTGGAGTGGTGTAAACAGTTAGAGTTTCTGTATTATAGGTAGGACCTGAAGACACAAGGAAAAGGAGCAAAAATAGTGATACCAGAAATGAGTGAGTAGTGACACCAATTAGGAAAGATTGAACAGGCTGGAGTGAAAAAAAAAAAAAAAATTGAGGTGATATTTGATTTACTTAAGCATGCAGTTGCTTTAGTTTCTTCTCTAATTCTGCTTAGCTGTTCAGGGAGAGTAACTTAGAAGGGCAACCTGTATACAGCCTGCACTGGGATCCTGGTTTACTGCAAAGCCTAGAGGGAACTTTGGAGATTAAACCAATGGATGCCTTTTTAAGATTAAAAGATTTGAGACACTGGGTTTGGGGGGTGGTGTTGGTGTGGGGGTGTTGGTGGGTGGGAAATGTTTCCAACTGTGGAAGACACCAGAACCAGAGGCTATAAAAGCCAGTAATAAGCTCAGGAGAACTTTTTATTAATAATATAGAACTCTGTACCATATGGAGTAGTTGTAAGGAATAATAGTTAAAGTAAAGCTGGACAGCACAAGTTAAAAGGAATAGAAGAATGCATTGGGGTTAGAGAAAGAAGGGAGGAGGCTAGTATGGAACATAAATGGCAGCTTGGACCTGATGGGCTGAATGGCCTGTAGGTATTCTGTAAAACACCTCATAATTTTGTAATTCCACTTCCATCATGTCCTGAAGCCAGCCACTCCTGTTTGGGACTAGAATCACTCTGGCTTCTCTCTCAAGTGGCCATTCTTGGGGTGTGAGGAGAGTTTGAACATTAAGCTATTGGTCCATGACGGCTGGGCATGACTATTTACACACCAAACATCCACACCTGCATCTTTTTCCAGTGAGGTCCACTCTACAATAAGTGGCCAATTGCATCCACCTCATTCAAATGTCCCATCCATTTTGAGGCAAGCAGCAGCTGAGTTGTGGAAACCCAGAAGGCTCGAATGATCACCTGAACAGGGATCAATCTCATTTGGGGATGGGGGGACCACACAATTGACCTCCTCCTTTGACATAAGGAGGAGACAAATAAGTAGAATTCCTGGTAACAACAGCCATACAGAGAAATTGCAGTGTTAACTGTGGTCTAACAGACATAGTTGCCAACAATGACTGGGCATGTAGTTCCTCGACAGCTGTGTCACATGTAGATAGGATGGTGAAGGTGTTTGGCATGCTTGCATTCATTGCTCAGAGCATTGAGTACAAGTCATTGAGGCCACTTTTGGAATTCTAGACAAACCTAGTCACGCTGCTGTAGGAAGGATGATCTTAAGGGTGCACAAAAAAATTCACATGGATGTTGAGATAAGTGTGGAGCTGGATGAACACAGCAGGCCAGGCAGCATCAGAGGAGCAGGAAGGCTGACATTTTTGGGTCGGGACCCTAATTAAGAAATGGGGGAAGGGAGCTCGGAAATAAATAGAGGGGTGGGGCCGGGGGAAGGTAGGTGGAATGGTGATAGGTGAGTGTGGGTAGGCAGTGGTGGGGATTGGTCAGTGAGGTGGGAGGGGTGGATAGGTGGGAGAGAAGATGGACAGGTTGTGTCAGGTGAAGGAGGGAGGGTTGGTCATGGGATGAGGCCAGGGGTGGGGAGACTTTGAAGGAAGGTGTTGTCTTTTGTCACGAACAGAGCGCAGGTGCTCTACAAAGGGGTCTCTGAGCCGCCGCTTCCTGCTTCCTCTCTCCAATGTAGAGGAGGCCACATCGGAAGCAGCAGATGTAATAGACCACATTGATGGAATTGCAGGTGAACCTCTGTCTGATGTGAAAAGTTTGTTTGCTGCCTTGAATGGAGGTGTAGGGACAAGTGCAGCACTTCCTGCGGTTGCAGGAAAAGTTACCAGGGGTGGTGGGGTTAGTGGGGAGTGTGGAGCAGATGAGGGAGTCACGACAAACGACAACACCTTCTGGTTGCAAACCATTTCAACTTCCCACTCCCTAGGTGACCTGTCCATCCTGGGCCTCCTCCAGTGTCACAATGACACCACCCGGAAACCGGAGGAACAGCACCTCATATTTTGCCTTGGGAGCCTACAGCCCGATGGTCTAAATGTGTGGACTTTACCAGTTTCGATATTTCGCAGCAGAGGTTGTGTAAGGAACAAGCTGCCAGAGGAAATGGTAGAGGTGCACACAATAACAAAATTTTAAAAGACATTTGGACAGTGCATGAATAGGAAGGGTTTAGATAGGTATAAATCAGACACAGGCAAATGGAATTATAGTTTGGGGAAACCTGATTGGCATGGGCAAGTTGAACTGAAGGGTCTGTTACCATGCTGCATGACTCTGACTTCATATTTCTGGATGTTTTGTCTCTCAACCTTCTGCTTCCAGCTGCCCACCCTCCATATCATTAAACCTCATCCACTGCGCTTCTTCCCCCTCAAACCCCATGCACACACACATCCACAATGCTATGGGTGGAGGGAAAGACCGGAAGGACAGAGGTGATCCTTTTAGTTTGTCAGGACTTGTTGTTCTTCAGTCTCTGTTCTCCAGTTATTTCCACTTCTTTGCAAAAAGCACAGGGTGACTAAGCTGTGAACCATAGTCTCTGACCTAATGATTTAAAACAACAGCTTACAGCAACTGATGAAGGAAATAAACTGGCTTTCTTCAGACTTGAGGTTTTTTACTACAGACACTTCCTTTTTTTTTCCTCTTTCTGGTGATCTGAAGACCTCTGACCAAGCGTTCACACCCAAAAGCTGAGTTACCTGGGAGCCAACAACAATGGTTGACCAGGTAGAAGACCTTTGTTATTGACAATTGGTCACCATTCCACAGACTCATCAGCTGCTTGTTGCTGGCCAAATCTCTCTCTTAAATACTCCCTGCCTCCAGCTCACTTGTAGCAACTTCCCACCCCTCACTGAACAACCCCTGCTTGAGCAAACATCTGTGTAAACATCATTTACAGTGAGTGTCTTTTAACTTTGCTGTTTAAAAAGTGCAGTAATCCTTTTTAATTACATTTCCTACTTCAAGCCACAATTAAATACAGGAAAATTAAAAATATATGATCTTTGCATTTCACTGCAGTCACCCCTCACTCTTCTAAACTCCATTGGAAACTTGACCCAGTCTGGTAGACCTATCCTCAAGACAGCCCACTCATTCCCACCATACTGGAGATCTAGAAGCCAGCCTGTAATGAAGATGGTTTGGAGAACCTATAATCTTCTGCCTGCCCCCTTTATAGTATGATCCTGTTCCAGTTTGGAATGGTTATCCTGAACTAGAACCTGTTAATGTTACTTTGTATAAAACAAACAAATGCAACGATCTCTTTCTCCCACAGGACACAGATAAAGTGCACAATGTGCCTCCGATAGATGTCCTCTGGATCAAGGGCCATCAAGGTGGGGACTACTTCTACTCGTTTGGAGGGTGTCACCGATATGCTGCCTACCAGAGGCTGAAGAAGGAAACCATTCCTGCAAAGATTATCAGATCCACCATTTCAGATCTTCGAATCTACTTGGGATCATCAACTCCTGACCTTCAGTGATTGAAGAAAGCATCCTGACAACCAACTACTGGCTGATGCTTTTTGTCTGCTGATTCCATCATGTATTTTTCTTCAGAGATAGTAGGAACTGCAGATGCTGGAGAATCCGAAACAAGGTGCAGAGCTGGATGAACACAGCAGGCCAAGCAGCATCATAGGAGCAGAAAGGCTGACGTTTCGGGCCTAGACCCTTCATCAGAAAGGA
>NW_025971924.1:0-2759 GCF_021869965.1 Rhincodon typus
GTGCGTGTGTATTTGACAGAGAGAGAGAATATGTGTGTGTCTGTGTGTGTGAGGGAGAGAAAGTGCGCGTGTGTGTGGGAGAGAGTGTGTGTGCATGTAAGGGACAAAGAGAGAGTGTGTGTGTATGTGTGAGGGAGGGAGAGTGTTTGCTTGTGCGTATGTGTGTGCACTTAAGTGACAGTGTGTATATGAGAGAGGATCTGTGTGAATGAGTGTGTGTGTGTGTGCGCGCGTGTGTGTGTGCATATGTGTGTGTGTGTGATTGTGTTTGTGTGTGCCTGTGTGTGTGTGTGTGTGTATGTGTGTGTATGTGTTTGTGTGTGCGGGACAGACAGTATATGTATTAAGTGCGTGTGTGTGTAGGAGAGAGAGTGTTTACGTGTGGTATGTGTGTGTGCTTAAGTGACAGTGTGTATATGAGAGAGGATCTGTGTGTGTATTTGTGTGAACGAGTTGTTTCAGTTGTTTCAGCGGCGGGAGTCCGGGAGGAAGCGCGAGGGGAGCCTGGGAAGGTGAGCTTTTCAATTATAAAAGTCTTACCTCGTGTGACTGCGGCCTTTCAGTTGTTTCAGCGGCGGGAGTCCGGGAGGAAGCGCGAGGGCAGCCTGGGAAGGTGAGCTTTTCGATTATAAAAGTCTTACCTCGCGTGACTCCATTTTTGGAGTAAGTGAGGTAATATATTTGGGCGGTTGCTTTTCCTGAAACACTACCTAGGTAGTGTCTCCCACCCATCCTCCTCCTCTAACCAAAAAAAAAGGTTCTGAGCGCTGATTTGGTAAGGCTACTAGTTTTTTTTTATTTGCCTGTTTGGGAATTCAGAACAGTGGGAATGGATGTTAGGGCAGTTGTATGCTCCTCCTGTAGAATGTGGGAGGTAAGGGTCACCACTAGTGTCCCCACTGACTTCATCTGCGGGAAGTGCACCCAACTCCAGCTCCTCGGAAACCGCGTTAGGGAAGTGGAGCTGGAGCTGGATGAACTTCGGATCATTCGGGAGGCTGAGGGGGTAATTGAGAGGAGTTACGGGGAGGTAGTTACACCTCAGGTACAGGAAAAAAGTAGATGGGTTACAGTCAGGGGACGGAAAGGGAACAGGAAGACAGTGCAGGGATCCCCTGTGGCCGTTCCCCTCAATAACAAGTATACCGTTTTGGATACTGTTGGGGGGGACGACTTACCAGTGGTAAGCCATGGGGTACAGGTCTCTGGCACAGACTCTGTCCCTGTTGCTCAGAAGGGAAGGGGGGAGAGGAGGAGAGCATTAGGCATTGGGGACTCCATAGTTAGGGGGACAGATAGGAGATTCTGTGGGAACGAGAGAGACTCGCGGTTGGTGTGTTGCCTCCCAGGTGCCAGGGTCCATGATGTCTCGGATCGTGTTTTCGGGATCCTTAAGGGGGAGGGGGAGCAGCCCCAAGTCATGGTCCACATAGGCACCAACGACACAGGTAGGAAAAGGGATGGGGACATAAGGCAGAAATTCAAGGAGCTAGGGTGGAAGCTTAGAGATAGAACAAACAGAGTTGTTATCTCTGGTTTGTTACCCGTGCCACGTGCTAGCGAGGCGAGGAATAGGGAGAGAGAGCAGTTGAACACGTGGCTACAGGGATGGTGCAGGAGGGAGGGATTCAGATACCTGGATAATTGGGGCTCATTCTGGGGTAGGTGGGACCTCTACAAACGGGATGGTCTACACCTGAACCAGAGGGGTACCAATATCCTGGGGGAGAAATTTGCTAATGCTCTTCAGGAGGGTTTAAACTAATTCAGCAGGGGGATGGGAACCTGAATTGTAGCTCCAGTGTACAGGAGGTTGAGAGTAGTGAGGTCGTGAATAAGGTTTCAAGGTTGCAGGAGTGTACCGGCAGGCAGGAAGGTGGTTTGAAGTGTGTCTACTTCAACGCCAGGAGCATCCGGAATAAGGTGGGTGAACTTGCAGCATGGGTTGGTACCTGGGACTTCGATGTTGTGGCCATTTCGGAGACATGGATAGAGCAGGGACAGGAATGGTTGTTGCAGGTTCCAGGGTTTAGATGTTTCAGTAAGATCAGGGAAGGTGGTAAAAGAGGGGGAGGTGTGGCATTGTTAGTCAGGGACAGTATTACGGTGGCAGTAAGGACATTTGATGACAACTCGTCTACTGAGGTAGTATGGGCTGAGGTTAGAACCAGGAAAGGAGAGGTCACCCTGTTGGGAGTTTTCTATAGGCCTCCGAAAAGTTCCAGAGATGTAGAGGAAAAGATTGCAAAGATGATTCTGGATAGGAGCGAAAGTAACAGGGTATTTGTTATGGGGGACTTTAACTTTCCAAATATTGACTGGAAACGCTACAGTTCGAGTACTTCAGATGGGTCAGTTTTTGTCCAATGTGTGCAGGAGGGTTTCCTGACACAGTATGTAGATAGGCCAACAAGAGGCGAGGCCACAGTGGATTTGGTACTGGGTAATGAACCAGGCCAGGTGTTAGATTTGGAGGTAGGTGAGCACTTTGGTGATAGTGACCACAATTCGGTTATGTTTACTTTAGCGATGGAAAGGGATCGGTATATACCGCAGGGCAAGAGTTATAGCTGGGGGAAAGGCAATTATGAGGCGATGAGGCAAGATTTAGGATGCATAGGATGGAGACGGAAACTGCAGGGGCTGGGCACAATTGAAATGTGGAGCTTGTTCAAGGAACAGCTACTGTGTGTCCTTGAGAAGTATGTACCTGTCAGGCAGGGAGGAAGTGGTCGAGCGAGGGAACCGTGGTTTACTAA
>NW_025971924.1:2769-10093 GCF_021869965.1 Rhincodon typus
ACGGAGGCATGGGATTGAGGGTGATTTAGCGGTTTGGATCAGAAATTGGCTAGCTGTAAGAAGACAGAGGGTGGTGGTTGATGGGAAATGTTCATCCTGGAGTTCAGTTACTAGTGGTGTACCTCAAGGATCTGTTTTGGGGCGACTGCTGTTTGTGATTTTTATAAATGACCTGGATGAGGGCGTAGAAGGATGGGTTAGTAAATTTGCGGATGACACCAAAGTCGGTGGAGTTGTGGATAGTGTGGAAGGATGTTGCAGGTTACAGAGGGACATAGATAAGCTGCAGAGCTGGGCTGAGAGGTGGCAAATGGAGTTTAATGCGGAAAAGTGTGAGGTGATTCACTTTGGAAGGAGTAACAGGAATACAGAGTACTGGGCTAATGGTAAGATTCTTGGTAGTGTGGATGAGCAGAAAGATCTCGGTGTCCATGTGCATAGATCACTGAAAGTTGCCACCCAGGTTGATAGCGTTGTTAAGAAGGCGTACAGTATGCTGGTTTTATTGGTAGAGGGATTGAGTTTTGGAGCCATGAGGTCATGTTGCAGCTGTACAAAACTCTGGTGTGGCCGCACTTGGAGTATTGCGTACAGTTCTGGTCACCGCATTATCGGAAGGATGTGGAAGCATTGGAAAGGGTGCAGAGGAGATTTACCAGGATGTTGCCTGGTATGGAGGGAAGGTCTTATGAGGAAAGGCTGAGGGTCTTGAGGCTGTTTTCGTTGGAGCGAAGAAGGTTAAGAGGTGACTTGATAGAGACATACAAGATGATCAGAGGATTAGATAGGGTGGACAGTGGGAACCTTTTTCCTCGGATGGTGATGGCTAGCACGAGGGGACATAGCTTTAAATCGGGGGGTGATAGATATAGGACAGATGTCAGAGGTAGGTTCTTTACTCAGAGAGTAGTAAGGGCGTAGAATGCCCTGCCTGCAAAAATAGTAGACTTGCCCACTTTAAGGGCATTTAAATGGTCATTGGATAAACATATGGATGATAATGGAATAGTTTAGGTTAGATGGGCTTCAGATTGGTTTCACAGGTCGGTGCAACATCGAGGGCCGAAGGACCTGTACTGCGCTGTAATGTTCTATGTTCTATGTTCTACACTCACCTTTACTGGCCCCATCCCCGCCTCTTCGACCTGTTTGTTTCCTCTCCACCTATCCTCTCCTCTATCCATCTTCTATCCGCCTCCCACTCTCTCCCTATTTATTTCAGAACCCCCTTCCCCTCCCCCTTTTCTGATGAAGGGTCTAGGCCCGAAACTTCAGCCTTTTTGCTCCTATGATGCTGCTTGGCCTGCTGTGTTCATCCAGCCCTGCACCTTGTTGTCTCGGACTCTCCAGCATCTGCAGTTCCTACTATCTCTCAGCTCCTGACCTTATGTACTTTTCTATGAGAATATTTAACAAGACTTGGATGTATGGATCAGGATTTGCAGACTATGATAGAAAGTTTTGCTTCCTTATGTTGTTATTATTTATTTCTATGTGCTCTTTTCAATAATGAGCTTCCACATGAATGAAAAAAAGGAATTAGGAAACAAGGTGGAACTAGACCCCAATGATCTTACGATTCAGAGGGTTATAAAATTCTCTTCTGTGGAAAACAGTGGAGGCTCTGATATTGAGCTCCATCAAGTCAGAATTAGATAGCTTTTTGCTAGAAAAGGGAGTCAAGGGGTATGAGGGGGAGACAGGAAAGTAGGGTTAAGATTGAAAAAGGCTGAATGGCCTCATCCTGCTCCTATGCCCTATAACACTGTGGGAAGAATGTTGCTAGATAAAGTCTTTCACTCCTGAAAGATCCCTCGCTCAAATTTCAAAATGATGTTTCTTTGCACTGGGTTTTCCCACTCAACAAAATAAGTTTCTATCTACCCTATCAAAGGCTGCAAACATCTCAAATACTCCAATCAGATCATCCCTTTACCTTCTACATTCAAAAATACAAACCTCGTCTCATAATTTAACCATTCTAATCTATTTCTCAATCTGCAGTTCACCCTATCCAAGCCTCTTTTTGGAGGTTGACGTTTCAGGCCTAGACCCTTCTTCAGAAAGTTTTCTGAAGAAGGGTCTAGGCCCGAAACGTCAGCCTTCCTGCTCCTCCAATGCTGCTTGGCCTGCTGTGTTCATCCAGCTCTACACCTTGTATATCTCAGATTCTCCAGCATCTGTAGTTCCTACTATCTCTTTTTGGAGGTATGGCTTCCAAAATTGCATATAGTCTACCAATTGCAACTCCATTGTTAAAGTTGTGTACTTCAGCTGAAACATTTAACATTTTTTCATTGGTTGCAGTGGAACACAGTTGTGTACTATTTGGGAAACAGGCAGAGAGTGATTATTAACAGCAGAAAAGGACTGCTTGTAATATAAAGACAAAACGTCCACTGAAAACCCAAATGCCCAATTTGAGATAACAATGTGTAGAGCTGGATGAACACTGCAGGCCAAGCAGCATCAGAGGAGCAGGAAAGCTGACGTTTCGGGCCTAGACCCTTCTTCAGAAAAACCCAATTTGAGAATCTTTCTCTTCACCAGTGGACTCTGCTTTGCTGAGTTTTTAAACAAAAACATAACATTTTGCATTTATATAGTGTCTTCAACAAACTTAGGGCATCTCAAAGTTTTTCACAGTAATAAGATAGTATTTTTGAAGTATAGGAAATATTGCAGCAAATTTGCAAGTAGTGATGAAATAGTGAGCAGGTAATTTGGTTTTACTGATGCATTTTTGGAAAGGGCAATGTCGGGGAAAGTTTCAGCAAATTCATACAAACCAAGCTCCCCAAATAATGAGGACAATTGTGCCAGATGAGATGTTAAACCAAAAACCTGCATGCTCTCTCACAAGAATGCAAACTATTGCTGGGCACCTTTCTGAAAAAGAGTAAGGGGTTCTGTCTGGTGCCCCGACCAGTTTTCATTTATTCCTTAACATGATTGAAAAAAGAGATCGAGGGTTTGGGAAGATACTGCAGAAATGGGGCTATGCTCTGTAAAAGCAGGATAACAGATTGACTGCCACCTCAAACTTAATATAGTTCTAATTCCAAAACTCCTATCATTCAGGCCAGTACTGGCATCGGTAGGGTCGGGCGTGTTTTTTTTAATTTTTAATTTAATTCTTTTTTAATTCATTCGCGGGATGAGGGTGTCACTGACCAGGCAGCATTTATTGCCCATCCCTAATTGCCCAGAGGGCAGTTTGGAGTCAACCACATTGCTGTGGGTCTGGAGTCACATGTAGGCCAGACCAGGTAAGGATGCAGTTTCCTTCCCTAAAGGACATGAGTGAACCAGTTTGGGTTTTTATTACAATAGACAATGGATTCATGGTCATCATTAGATTCTTAATTCCAGATATTTTATTGAATTCAAGTTCCACCATCTGCCATGGCAGGATTCAAACCCAGGTCCCCAGAACATTATCTGGGTCTCTAGATTAACAGTCCAGCGATAATACCACTAGGTGATCGCCTGCCTGAGGCTCCTGAATGGGGGGCTCGGCCTCTCATGGCTCATATGGTGACTTCTGCCGCATCCACATGGATCCGTCATTGTCTTTCCAGCTCAGTAATGTTTTTTTTGTTTGTTTTGGTTGCCCGTGGGGGCCTCCTCCTGCAGGATGCTGGTGCCCTGTCTGCCTGCAGCTCTGCTCCATCTCGGGTGGCAGCTTTGGAAGATGAGCTGGGGACATATTGATCGATGTCCAGCTTCGGAGGAGCTACAGTTTCCCATGTGACGTGACCGTCTCCAGCTTGGAGATGGCAGGCACAGAAGCGACGGCGTCGGTGATGGCAGGAAAGGGACACGTTGCCAGAAACCCGGGGATGTTGTCAGATGGCGGCAACTGGAGGAACACAGGGGGTGAAGGCTGCAGAGAGGGAAACACGAACTTGTGAAGCTGTTTCAGTTTTAGCAATATCAATTTAATATTAATTTATTTAGTATTTTACCATTTATGCAACTCATTCTGTAATCCAAGATGGCGCCAGAATGTGGCGACGTTATCCACTTTTCACTGTACCTAGGTACGAGTAACAATATAGTAAATAAATCTCAGCTGCCATCTATGTAAGGTCCTGGTTTATTTTGACCCAGTTGGTCTTGCTATGGGAGTATGAACTAATTTCAATTCCCCTGGGCTCAAATGTTGAAAAATTTCCAATTCTAATCACAATCCTGCGCTAAATGCTGCAACTTGTGGTTGGCATCCAGGATCAAGACCAGCTCCACAATATCAGTGCACCCTCACTGACTGTATACAGTGCTCACCCATGACATTCCAAGGGGTGCTGATGCCAATTGAATGGTCCCTGCAGCACCAGAGAATGCCTTTGGAAAAGAGTGGAAAATTGGTCAAAGCATAATCTCAGAACGATTGACCCCAATGGAATACTCTTACAATTATTACTCTATGAGAGCCATTCAACCATGTGAAAAGGCTGCAGTGTTTGTAAATTTATAATATGCAGAGCACAGTCCTTTAACGTCATTCTTAATTGACTCATAGCAGCCAAACTAGTCGTTTATCTCCCAAGCAAGCATTGATTTATATCCCCATTCATTTCACCTGACTGGGGCATCATGCTTTGTGATTTTAACAGAGCATAGAATCGCTAGAGTGTGGAAAGAGGCCATTCAGCCCATTGAGTCTGCACCCAGCCTCTGAACAGCATCCTACCCAAATCCAGCATTTACTATGGCTAATCCACATAGCCTGGACACTACATACAATTTAGCACAGCCATTCCACTTAACAAACAAATCTTTTGACTGTGGGAGGATACCAGGGCACCTGGAGGAAACCCACGCAGATACGAGGAGAATGTGCAAACTTCACACAGACAGTTGGTGCTGTGAGGCAGCAGTGCTATCCACTGAGCCACCATGCTGCCCATCTCAGATATTCATCTGGCGCAAGTTTAAAGGCAGAGTGCAGGAGCATTTGGACATTGGAACTGTAAATATAGGTGCTATAGGGGCGCATTTTAGCGATTATCAGGAGTAGGAATGTTCAATCTTTCAGACAAAATAGAATCATTGAGCCATAGAGTTGTTGACTCCTACAGCACAGAAACAGACCCTTCGGTCCAATTCGTCCATGCTAACCAGATATCCTAACTTAATCTAGAACCATTTGCCAGCATTTGGCCCATATGCCTCTAAACCTTTCCTATTCATATACCCATCCAGGTGCCTTTTAAAATGCAGTAATTGTACCAGCCTCCACCCCTTCCCCTGGTGGCTCATTCCATATACGCGCCACCCTCTGTGTGAAAAATGTTGCCCATTAGCTTCCTTTCAAGTTTTTTCCCTCTCACCTTAAACCTATATCTTCTAGTTTTAGACTCCCCTACCCTGGGGAAAAGACCTTAGCTATTCACCCTATCCATGCCCCTCATGATTTTATAAACTCCTACAAGGTCACCCTTCAGCCTCTGTTGCTCCAGGGAAAACAGCCCCCAGCCTAATCAGTCTCTCCCTATAGCTCAAACCCTGCAACCCTGACAACATGCTCAGAAATCCTTTCTGCACCTTTTCAAGTTTAACAACATCTTTCCAAAAGCGGAGACCAGAATTTAGTGCAGTATTGTAAAAGTGGCCCAATCAATGTCCTGTACAGTCACAGCATGATGTCCCAACTCCTATACTCAATGCACTGATCAATGAAGGCAAGCATACCAGATGCTTTCATTACCATCCTGTTTACCTGTGACTCCACTTTCAAGAAAGTATGCACCTGCGCCCTTAGGTCTCTTTGTTTGGCAACACTCCCCAGGGCCCTTCCATTAATTGTATAAGTCCTGCCCTAGTTTGCCTTGCCAAAATGCAACACCTCACATTTATCGAGATTAAATTCCACCTGTCACTCCTCAGCCCATTGGCCCATCTGATCAAGGTCCCGTTGTACTCTCAGGTAACCTTCTTCACTGCCCACTACACCATCCATTTTGGTGTCATCTGCAAACTTACTAAGCACAGCTCCTGTTTTCACAACCAAATCATTTATATAAATGGTGAAAATCAGTGGACCCCAGCTCCAATCCCCATTGGTGGTCACAGGCCTCCAGTCTGATAAACAACACTCAACACCACTCTCTGTCACCTAACTTCAAGCCAATTTTGTATCCAACTGGCTAGATCCTCCTGGATTCCATGTGATCTAACCTTGCCGACCAGTCTACCGTGCAGAACCTTGTCGAACGCCTTACTGAAGTTCATATAGGCAACGTTTACCATGCTGCCTTCATCAATCTTCTATGTCACCTCCTCAAACAACAATTTAACTAAAGCTCCACATATCTTCTGTGGTGGATATTAAAAAACATCTTAAGGCACTATTTTGAAAGAGAGTGAGGGAGTTCTTCCCAGTCTCCTGGGCCAGCATTTATCTCTCAATGACTAAAACAAATAATCTCTGGCCATGAGGTACCCGCATGGGCCCAAGCTATGCCTGCCTCTTTGTAGGATACATGGAACAATCCCTGTTCTGCAGCTACACTGGCACCATCCCCCACCTCTTCGTCCGTTACATCGATGACTGTATCGGTGCCGCCTCATGCTCCCACGAAGAGCTCGAACAATTCATCCACTTTACTAACACCTTCCACCCCAACCTTAAGTTCACCTGGACCATCTCCAATACCTCTCTCTCCTTCCTGGACCTCTCTGTTTCCATCTCTGGCATCCACCTGGAAAGCGATATCCATTTCAAGCCTACCGACTCCCACAGCTACCTAGAATACACCTCCTCTCACCCACCTTCCTGCAAAAAGGCCAGCCCCTATTCCCAAATCCTTCGCCTCCGCCACATCTGCTCCTGAGATGAGGCGCTTCACTCCCAGATGTCCCAGATGTCCTCGTTTTTCAAGGACTGCAACGTCCTCTCCACAGTGGTTGAAAACGCCCTCGACTGCATCGTGCTTCCCGCAACTCATCCCTCACACCCCGACCCCGCAATAACAACAAAAACAGAATCCCCCTCATCCTCACGTACCACCCCACCAACCTCTGGATCCAACGCATCATCCTCTGCCACTTCCACCACCTGCAATCCGACCCCACCACCAAAGACATTTTTCCCTCCCCACCCTTATCTGCTTTCCGGAGGGACCGCTCTCTCCGTGACCCCCTTGTCCGCTCCACACTCCCCTCCAGCCCCACGACACCCGGCACTTTTCCCTGTAACCGCAGGAAGCGGTACACCTGCCCCTACACCTCCCCCCTCACCCCCATCCCAGGCCCCAAGAAAACCTTCCACATTAAACAGATATTCTCCTGCACATCTGCTAATGTGGCATATTGTATC
>NW_025971925.1:0-10093 GCF_021869965.1 Rhincodon typus
TGGAGGGTTGTTTTTTGGACTGGAGGCCTGGTGTTCAGCAACGACCAGTGGTGTTCTGCAGGGATTGGTATTGGGTCTACTTTTGTTTGACATTTATATAAATGATTTTGATGAGAACATAGAAGGCATGGTTAATAACTTTGCGGATGACACCAAAATTGGTGGCATAGCAGACAGTGAAGAAGGTTATCTAAGATTTCAAAGAGATCTTAATCAATTGGGTCTATGGGCTGAAGAGTGGCAGATGGAGTTTAATTTGAATAAATGTCAAGTACTGTACTGTGCTAAAACAAACAAGGGATGCAGGACTTATACAATTAAAAGTAGACCCTTGGGTATTGTAGACCATAGAGACTTTAGGCTTCAGTTACCGAATTCTTTGAAATTTGCGTCACATACAGACAGTGTCGTTGACAAGGCGTTTAGTATGCTTACCTTCATTGCTCAGACCGTTGTGTAGAGAAGTTGGGACGTCATGTTGAGGTCATACAGGCCATTGGTGAGGCCTCTTCTGCAGGACTGTGTCCAATTCTGGTTGTCCTGTTGTAGCAAAGATATTATTAAGCTGGACAGAGTTCAAAGGTGGTTTACCGGAATGTTGCTGAGAATGGAGGGATTAAGTCATAAAGAGGAGCTGGGACTCCTTTCACAGGAATGCAGCATGTTGAGGTTGACCTTATACAGGTTTGCGAAATTCAGGTGTCCTTTCTCTGATGTGGGGATTTCAAGACCGGGAAGCATATTTTTAATCAAATGGAATGACATTTATTGTCACGTACTCACATGAGTACAGTGAAAAGTTTACAAGTTGCCACTTGTGGCACCATCTCAGCTACAAAGGTACCTAGGTACAACACTACCCAGCGCCCTACCATTAATTGTTTCAGTCCTGCCCTTGAGGAGGATAGAGAAGGTGAATAGCAGATGTCTTTTACCTCGGGTGGGGGATTTCAAGACTCGGGGTATATATTTAAGGTGACAGATGAAAGATTGAGAAAAGGCATGAGGGGCAACCATTGTGGTTCTTGCGTGGAATGACCTTCCGAAGGAAGTGGTGGATACAGGTACAGTTTACAACATTTAAAAGACGTTTGGATAATATGTAAATAAGAAATGTTCAGAGAGACATAGACAATGTGCAGGCAGATGGGACTACATTAGTTTTGGAACATGGTCAGCATGGACTGGTTGGACCAATGGGTCTGCTTCCATGCTGTCAGACTCTCTGACTCTGTGATTGAAATTACCAGAATACTGAGAGGACTGGATAGATGGACATGGAGATGTTTCGACGAGCAGTGGAGATTCAAACCTGAGGGCACGGCTCTCAGCAAAGGGATGATGCTTTAGAACTGAGATGAAAAAGAATTTCTTCAGCCAGAGGGTGGTGATTCTGCGGAACTCAGTGTCGTAGAAGGTTGTGGGGGCCAAGTAATTGAGTGTACTTGTGACAGAGATAATTAGGTTCTTGATTGGTAAGGGGATCGACAGGAGAAGGTAGGAGAATGGGTGTGAGAAACATATCAGTCACAATCAAATATTGGAGCAGTCTTAGTGGGCCGAATAGCCTAATTTTGCTCCTCTGTGTTGTGCTCTTATGGTTATTATGGGTGACTTCAATTTGCATACAGGTTGAACAAATCGAATCAGCAACAATACCATAGAGGAGAAATTCCTGGGTTGTGTACAAGATGGTTTTCTAGATCAACATATTGAGCACCCAAAGAGAGGACAGGCCATCCTCAAAGGTGTATTATGTAATGGTCAGGGGTGGGTTAGCTCAGTTGGCTGGACAGCTGGTTTGTGATGCAGAGTGACACCAGCAGCATGTGCTCAATTCCTGTACCAGCTGAGGTCACCATGAAGGTGCCACCATCTTAACCTTGCCCACTGACTGAGGCACGGTAACCCTGAGGTTAAAGCACCATTAGTCGTCTCTCTCTCTCTCTCTCTCTCAAGAGACAGAACAGTCCGACAATATTCCGGGACCACAGCAACTTTATTTCAAAATTTTAATTATGTAATGAGAATGGATTAATTGGCAATCTCGCTGTGGAAAAGTGAAGACTTCTTCATGATAGAACTCTTCATGAAGATGGAGAGTGACAGAGATGATTCTGAGACTACGGGCCAAAATCTAAACAGAGGAAATTACAGTGTTATGAGGTGCATGCAGGCTACAATAACTTGAGGAACTTAAGCTTTAAGGGGGTTGACAAATATTTAGAGAGCACTTGGAGGAACTGCAACTGTTGTTCATTCCTGTCTGGCACAAAATAAAATGGGAAAGGCGACCCTGCCATAGTTAACAAGGGATGTTAGGGATAGTACCGGATCCAAGGAAGAGGTGTAAAAATTGGCTAAGAAGAGCAGCAGACCTGAAGACTGGCAGCAGATCAGATTTCAGCAAAAGGGGAAAATAAAGTCTCAGGGTAAGCTTGTAGGAAACATACAAACTAATTGTAAAAGCTCCAAAAGGGATATGAAGAGAAAAAAAAATGAAAACAAGTCCCTTACGATCAGAAACAGGGGAAGTTATAATGAGGAATAAAGCGATGGACGGACCAATTAACTACATAGTTTAGTTCTGTCATCACAAATGATGACATAAATAATATCACTAAAATGCTGGGGATCACGAGAGGGAGGAAGTGAGGAAATCAGTATTAGTAGGGAAATAATGTTGGGGAAATTGATGGGATTAAAAGCCAACAAATCCCATCACCTCATAATATACGCCCCAGAGTCGTTAACAAAGTGGCAGGAGAGATAGTGGATGCATTCTGAAACTAGGGGCTTGAATCTAAATTGAGGAAATTAATGGTCATCTTTCATAATTCTATAGACTCTGGAACAGTTCCCATGGATTGGAGGGGAGCTAATGTAAGCCCACTATGTGAAAAAAGAGGTAGAGAGAAAACATGGACTTATAGACCGGTTAGCCCAACACTGGAAAACAGTAACAGGATTAGACAAATTCAGAGTCAGAGTCAGAGTCAGTCAGCTTGGTTTTAGAAAAGGGAAATGAGAAATGAGAACTGAGACCTGTTTGTCCTTGGACACAAATCACTCAAATTGAGCATGCAGGTAGTGGCAGGAAATGAAGGTGGCAAATGCTAGGTTGGCCTTCATAGCGAGAGGATTTCAGAACAGAAATAGGGATGACTTGCTGAAATTGTACAGTGTCTTCGTTGGATCACACCTAGAGCATTGTGTGCAGTTTTGGAATACTTATGTGACTAAGGATGTTCTGGCTATGGAGGCTGTCCAATTAAGGTTTACCAGACTGATTCCTGGGATGGCAGGACCGACGTATTATGACAGAATAGATCAGATAGGACGAAATTCACTGGGGTTTAGAAGAACATGAGAAGATCTCACAGAAACCAATACAATTCTAATAGGACTAACAACTTAAATACAGGAAGGAGGTTGATGAGGGAGTGCAGAACCAGGGAGTCACGGTTTAAGGATATAGAGTATGCTGCTTAGGACTGAGATGATGGAAAATTTCTTTTCTGAGACTGGTGAGCCTGTGGAATGTTCTTCCACAGAAAGCAGTTAAAGCGAAAACATTGGATGTTTCCAAGAGGAACATAGCTATAGTTCTGAGGGCGAAAGCGATCAAAGGATATGAGTCTAAAGTGGGAACAGGCTACTGGTTGAAAGATCAGCCATGATCATACTGAATAGGGGAGCAGGATCAAATGACACAATGGCCTACTTCTGTTCCTATTTTCCATGTTTCTATTCTGTTCATGGTGGGATATTAAAACAAAATGATTGTAACTAATACAGATATCAGCACTATCTTATTACCACTGAATGAAAATCCCGAAACTCCTTATTAAACAGCAATCCTGGCAGAGCTTCACCACACGGACTGCAGCAGTTCAAAAAGGTCAAGGATGAGCAGAGTGATTTTGGAAGCTTTTGGACGGGCTGCTCGGTCTCTCAATTTCTATCCAGTTATCAAATTGTTGAATGGTCTGAGGAATGCAACATAGGAAATAAGGTAATATTTATAGAAGCTTGCTGAAACTGTTACATTCACTGCTGACTTTGAAATTCACTAAAGTTTCATGTGTCTATGAACAACTCATTATCCAAGGATTGCACAAAGGCTTGATATCAATTGTTTGAAACTGTTTAATTGAACTGAAAATTTACATTAATTTAATTTTCTGTTTAACATATCCCTTATGGGTGTCTGTGAATCGGAGAGAGTGGAGGTTATAAACGAAGAAGGTTGTGTTTAAATCACAGATATTGATGAGATTGCCCAGTTGATTGTGTTTGTTTTGCTCAAGTTATTGTTATTTCTTCTTTCTAGAAATTTGGTGTCCAAGATCGGTCATTCATAAAGTCTGGTCAGGAGCATTTGGGCAATTTTGAGGGTCATTCAATATTTTAATTTCACTGTTGTGAATCCAGTTATAGTGAGACTAATTTCTTTTGCTTTGTTATCCTGACGTCGTAACAAGTATTTGATTGTCAAAATTAGCTCAGAAACAGAAATGATCTCCAGTGCAAAGCAAACAATTCCTGACCATGGGAAGATAAAGCTGGAAAATCAGCAGAATGTCACCAGAGATGGGTAGGACGAGAAACCTCATTTAGACACAATTGGCAGAAATAACAACAGAATACCAAACAAGGTTCAAAGAAGTGTCCATACAGCTTAGATCTGGAGGAACACAGCAGATCAGGCAGCATCAGAGGAGCAAGAAATTCGACATTTTGAGTCAGGAGCCTTCATCAGAGTCCAAACATTGAAATCAAGAGATAGTAAGAACTGCTGATGCTGGAGTCAGAGATAGCAGAGTGTGGAACTGGAGGAAAACAGCAGGCTGAGCAGCATCATAGGAGCAGAATGTTGACATTTTGGGTCAGCGCCCTTCTACGGAAATGGGAGAGGGGGAAGGGAGCTCTGAAAGAAAGAGAGAGGACGGGTGGGGCTGGGGAAGGGAGGTGGGAGGAGCAGATAGGTGGGAGAGAAGATGGACAGGTCATATCTGGTCAAGGAGGCGGGTATGAGAGGGACGAGGCCGGGGTTGGGGAGATTTTGAAACTGTAAAGTCCACATTGAGACCATTAGGTTGGAGGCTCCTAAAGCAGAACATGAGGTGCTGCTGGAACAGTCTCCGGGTGATGTCATTGTGAAACTGGAGGAGGCCCAGGGTGGACATGTCGCCCAGGGAGTGGGAGGGGGTGTTGAAATGGTTTGCGAACAGAAGGTGTTGTCATTTGTCGCAAAGAGCATAGGTGCTCTACAAAGTGGTCTCCGAGCCTTCGCTTGGTCTCAATGATGTAGGGGAGGCCACATCGGAAGCAGCGGATGCAATCGACCACATTGACGGATGTGCAGGTGAACCTCGTCTGAGGTAAAAGGTTTGTTTGGTGCCTTGGATGGAAGTGAGGGGGGAGGTGGAGGGGCAAGTGTAGCTCTTCCTGCTACATTATAACATCATAAAAGTTGCATTATAACACTCTCAACGAACAGATTGGAAGTTTACACTATGTGAAGGGTGCAATATTGACATAAATCAATTGCCATTGATTTAGACATATCACAGTTCCTTCATCACCACTTGGTGAATAACTCATTACCTAACAGTCTTGTGGGACCTCTTAAGGGAAGATGATTGCCAGCAGCAAGTGGTCAGGCAATGTTTAGCTGTAAAAACCTCATGAGAGAGAGTCAATGGAAGTAACAATAAAATACCTAAGACAGTTACACACATTATAGGAGACATAGCAGATTAAAATGATAGAGTTGATCAGGGAGAGCAGAGATGGACCAGAACAATGTCGAGTGTTATAAAGCTGCTTTTGACACAAGCTACATAACGAGGGGGTGACAAAATGAGTCGCATTTGTCCCAGAGTCAGATAACTGAGAAGAGCATGAGAAGGTGAATTGTGTAGATTACTGGTTAAAAACATTGAAATAATTTCATTGTGTTCAACTTTAAAATCAAATGCTGGAGTCTGCAGCTCAAAAGATATCCGAAGCATTGGCATCAGAGGAAACCCATAGTTCAGGAAATAGCTGGGAATCAGGGTGATGAGACTGGGCAATTGCTCGTGTGAGATAACATCACCAACATGAACAGAGAGCATTTGGGTCTGCACAAACAGGTGATCTCGACAAAGGATGTGAGGGTCTGAGGAGAGATTTGAAAGGAGATGAATCAGAATGGCTCAAGAACAGAAGGATATGAGTTGTAAGGTTAGGTTGGGGAAACTGAAGTTCTGCACAGCACAAAGTAGATTGAGATAAAGTGTCTAGGTTTATAATAGGTTTAAATAAGATAGACAAAGAGCTGCTGTTCCTCTTCACCAACAGTAAAACGAAGAGAGACACAGATTTAAGATAGTAGGCAATAGTTACTGGGAAATATAAGGAAGGAATTTTGTAACTTTTATCTTGCTCAAAACTTACATTGAAAGGCCAATAATATCCAGTGCTAAATGAATAATGAATAAAGTGGCACGCTCAGATCTTGGTATGTTATGTGGTTTGAGTTTGCACTCTGTAAATCCTCTTCTAACATGCTGTAAAATAAGTTTACAAAAGCCATCTCAGTCAGTCCAGGACAGAATTTCAGAAGAGACAAATATTTCTGTTATTTGGAGTATGCTGTGTGTAAATCCTCCCCTCCTCACTCCCTGCAAAAGCATTTTATAAACTTCATCCCTTTCAGCCCAGCAGAGACATTCACAACATTCTTTCCCCTGGCCCCACCTTAACTGCACATGCGCCCTCCTGCCCTTTGCCTCCTACAAAGATGGCGGCTGTTACCCGCGGCCTGCAGTTGAGAAGGAGCCTCGGTTTGTCCCGTTTTGTGAAACGGGCGCAGATAGCTTCGTTATGCGGGGTGTGCCGCATCCACAAAGTGTTTAAAAAGCCTCCCCGTCTAACCGCCCTGTCGATCGCCTCCTCCGTTCCGCCTCATTGTCACCTTTTGTGGAGCCGAGGAAAAGAGGTGCTGCTCCTCAGGATCGCTCTCACTGCGCATGCTGTAGACTGTGGGCCCACGGGCACGTACTGAGCTTGCGCAGTGATAAGCGATGCTGCGCATAGCGCTCGGAATTCTGGGTTAAGTGCCCACCATTGTAAAGATTAAATTTTATTTGTCGAAACGTGTAAAAGCAATCTTTTTCTACACTTTCTTCCAAGGCAACTGACATATATAATATATTTAATAATTAATTAATAATTAATAATACAATGCCTTTTGCATCCCAGGGATAATAATGTCACATAAATAATATCACTGAAATGCTGGGGATCACATGAGAGGGAGGAAGTGAGGAAATCAGTATTTGTAGGGAAATAATGTTGGGGAAATTGATGGGATTAAAAGCCAACAAATCCCAGCACCTCATAATATACACTGAGACTGACACTGAGCCACACTGGTCCTGACACTGCGTCGCCATACACATTCTAGGTTACAGGGGAGAGACAGAACTGGTCGTGGTTTGACCTGAAGGACACCATATATCATGTCAGCAGAGAGGTTGAAAGGGGAGAGTCATTAGTGGTAACCTCAGGCGGTGTGGGATTTAAATCTACACTGTTGGCATCATGAGGAAAACTGGCAAACGGCTCTGAGAAAGAGTTTGGCTTTGATAATTGTCTTCAAAGAGAAAAACATAGATTTCATGTTGCAGCAAACAACATTTCCTGTCGTTTGTTGAAGGAAGTGTTTTTGTTCCACTGATGCCCTCAAGACGTAAACTAACTATTCGGATGAGCACTTGAAACGTCAGTGCAAACGAGGCGATGGGCCAAGTGTTAGAAACTGGGTTGAGAAGTGAGATGTTTGATGACTGGCATAGATATAATGGGCTGAAGGGCCTCTCTCCATGGCGTTAAAATCTCACTGACTATCATTTTTCAAGTGAAACAAAAGGTCAAAATCAGTGTCAAGAAGAAAAGTTGCAAATATTGTGTACACCTTCCTTTTTGGGATTCAGCATTGCAACTGCTGTGTTCTCGGTTTGATTCCCAAATAGGAATGAGGACTTTATTGTTCCTGTCCAAACTCTTAAAATGAACGTGAATTCTTGACATTAAAAGACATACAGTAGACATCTCTGTCAGAATCAGTGGAAGTTTTACCATCAAGGATGAAACCAAACAGGAGGAAGCACTGAAATCCATTGACTTCATGTACTCAGACACAGTAATACAAAAATACTTGCTCCTTATTAAAGCATACAGGTTTCTTTAAGATTTAACATGTGGACACAAAAAAATTTCATTCTGGGCAGTCTTGCACCAGAGTGCCGAATATCAGAACAGGGGTCGCACATTTAAGACAGATGAGGAAGCATTTATTCTCTCAGGTGGCTGTGAATCGGTGGAATTCCTTACAGCAGAGGGTTGTCAGATCTGGGTCATGAAGTGTATTCAGTGGTGAGATTGACAGATTTTTAATCAGTAAAGGTAGCAAAGGTTTCGGGGAAAGGCAAGAAAGTGTGGTTCAGGATTATTATATCAGTCGCAAGCTCTTTAAATGGCAGAGCAGACTGAATGGGCTGAATAGTCTCTTTCTGCTCCGAACGTTTATGGTCTTAATATGAGACTGTAAAGCTGACTTTGCAAAATTTGCCAAGTTAACATGCGCGGATCCCCTCCGGACACTGAACCAAGGTGAGATGTGCAAAGGGCAACCACACAAAGGAGAGTCATTGTGGGTGTTTGATTCAGAGTGATCTATGTACCAGGGTAAACAGCGAAAA
This sequence comes from Rhincodon typus, assembly GCF_021869965.1. Taxonomy (NCBI): domain Eukaryota; kingdom Metazoa; phylum Chordata; class Chondrichthyes; order Orectolobiformes; family Rhincodontidae; genus Rhincodon; species Rhincodon typus. The sequence continues at coordinate 8,754 of NW_025971925.1, forward strand.
TCAGTTTTCAGAACCCACGTTGGGCCTGGCTCCAGTAGGCCTACAGTCAGCTCTCGCAAACCACCATTGAACTTTTCTTTTCCTGATGTTCGCTCTTTGCTTGTTTTAAACCGATTGCATGTCAGGCAATTACAACTGACATTGCTAATGTGGAACAGTAATATGCAGTGAATCAATTCTGACTGGTCCATGACATAATTCTGCTTCTAAAGATTAGTCAGTGTTTTATATTTATTACTGTAAATGTTAACCATTGAATTCAATGAATCCTGATCACTACACTACCAGGGCAGATCTCCGTTCATATCACCCTGGACACAGTCTGATTTGGCATTGTATTCTCCCATCCTTCTGCACATGATTCCCTCAGCTCTGTATGGAATTTGTTACATTGTCTTGGTGTATGATGCATAGTCTATCCAGTCATCTATTACATTGCAGTTTGTAATGCATGACTTTGTAGTTTGGTGATTCGCCCAATGGTTTTGAGTTTGATTCTTTCTGGGGCCTGAGAGAATGTTCACCACCAGCTGGAACCAACCAAAGGACCTCTTTAAAGTCGTTTGAAATTATTTCTCATGAAACAGCGTTAAAACCACCATGACATTTCCTCAACCAGCCAGAAATGCGTTTGAAATACCACATTCTTGTTTGTCCTTCCACGTACTTGAGGAAGATCTTTCAGAAGGACAGAAAGCAGTTGGCGTGAGCAATGTTCCAGTTTGTCGGGAAGAATGAGGTGAGGCAGGATTAGCTGCAGAGAAATGGGGAAACAGTTGGGCGAGTAACACAGGCAGCGGAGGGGCCAAATTCTTCCTTTCTTTGCTGTAACCAGACACTGGTTTTGAAGTCTGAAATGGAACGATAAAAGGCAGATGGGTGAAATACTTGCTTTCTGGGGTTGGTCTCTCCTGAAGCTGATGTCACTCTTGGGACAATGGGTGAAAATGAGATTCAGTTCCCCGAGGGGGCATGAACACAAATTTACCATCTCAAATCTCAGTCCCATTCTTCGTGGCACTTGAGATTAAAACATTACAAGTAAAATATCATTGAGATGAACGGTCGAAACGTCAGAGCACACAAGGCTCCAGGCTAAGTGTTGGAAACCGGGATAATAGGTTCGATTCCTGGTCAGGGAATCAGATATATTGATCCTGACAGTAACAAAATCAAACACAGAGCATTCTCTGACAACAAGGTGCAGGGCTGGATGAACACAGCAGGCCAAGCAGCATCATAGGAGCAGAGAGGCTGACGTTTCGGGCCTAGACCCTTCTTCAGAAAAGGGCATCCTTAGAAGAGGTTTCGCAGTGGGGTTAAAATCGAATCAGAGATAG
>NW_025971926.1:0-10091 GCF_021869965.1 Rhincodon typus
TAACTTTCCTGCTCCTCTGATGCTGCCTGGCCTGCTGTGCTCCTCCAGCTCCACACTGTGTTACATCTGTTTTGGATACTGTAAATGGGGTTAAGGGGGAAAAAGCAGCAGCGGCCAGTCTTTTGGCACCATGACTGGCCCTGCTGTAAAGCAGGCTATGGCAAAGTCCAAGTGAGCAATTGTGATAGGGGACTCTCTAGTCAAGGGCACAGACAGGCCTTTTGGCAGCCGCAGGTGAGATTCCAGGATGGTGTGTGGCCTCCCTGGTCCCAGGGCCACGGACATCTCGGAGCGTTTGCAGCAAATTTTGAAAACTGGTGGTCATTGTACACATTGGTACCAATGACGTAGGTAGATAAGGAAATGAGATCCTGCAGAGTGAATATAGGGAGATAGGCAGCAAGTTAAAAAGTAGGACCACCAGGGTAGTAAACTCTTGATTAGTCCCAGTGCCACGTGTGAGTAGGAATTGGAGGATAGGGCAGATGAATGCATGGCTGAGGAGCTGGTGCAGGGGCTGGGATTCAGAGTTTTGGAACATTCAGATCTCTTCTGAGGCAGAAGTGGCCTGTACAAGAGGGATGGTTTGCACCTGAACTCGAGAGGACCAATATCCTGGCAGGGCGATATGCTAGAGCTATTCAGGAAGGTTTTAACTAGTCTGGTCGTGGTGGGTGGGGGGAGAGGTGGAACCCTAAGCAGCAGTGAGATAAGAGAGAAGGTTGAGGCTGGTACAGAAATTAAACCAAGCAAGTTAAATAGACAGGGCAGGCAAGAGCACAGCAGAGAATAAGGGAAGACACATGAATTAAACTGCATTGATTTCAATGCAAGAGGCCTGACAGATGAGGCAGATGAACTCACAGTAAGGATGGTAACATGGGACTGGGATATCATAGCTATTACAAAAACATGGTGGGGGGAGGGACAGGACTGGCAGCTCAGTGTTCTGGGGTATACGTGCCATAGGATGGATAGAAGTGGAGCCAAGAGACGGGGGGAGGAGCATTTTTGCTACGAGAAAATATCATGACAGTATTTAGAGAGGATATTCCTGAGGAATTGTCCAGTGAAGCTATATGGGTAGAATTGAGAAATAAGAAGGGGGCGATCACTTTGATGGGATTGTATTATGCCCCCACTCCTGCCCCCCAATTAGTCAGTGAATATCATTAAACTGGAAAGGGTGAAAAAATGATTTACAAGGATGTTACTGAGACTGGAGAATTTGAGGTATAGGGAGAGGCTGGATAGGCTGGACTTTTTTCCCTGGATCATAGGAAGTCGAGGGGTGACCTTATAGAGGGTTATAAAATCATGAGAGACATGGATAGGATGAATAGCCAAGGTCTTTTCCCCAGGGTAGTGGTGTAATATTTAAAAGGGAACTGTGGGGTAACTGTTTCACACAAAAGTCGGTGCATATATGGAACGAACTGCCAGAGGAAGAGATCGGGACATGTACAATTACAATATTAAAAACACATTTAGACAAGTACATGAATAGGAAAGGTTTAGAGGGATATGGGCCAAATGCAGGCAAATGGGATTAGTTCAGTTTAGGAAACCTGGTCGACACGGGGGAGTTGGGCCAAGGGGTCTGTTTCTGTGCTGTAAGACTGTATGACTATGACCACATAGTCTCTGCGACCTCCTCAAATGACCTACTGCTACTCCTCAATATAATTGCACTGGAACTGCAGGAGTAACTATGGATGACTCCCCAGACTATAATGGTATAAAACCCCTGACCCTGAATTCTCAACTGACCATGTCAAAGCCCATGGTCAGAGACTGGATCCTGCCCTGATTAACTATGGTAATACTCCCTGATTGGTGATAGTCCCCCTTGACTTGAGTGAGACTCTAAGACAAAAAGATGTAGGATCAGATGTAGGCCATTTGGCCCATCGTGTCTGCTCAGTAATTCAATCAGATCACGGCTGATCTGATAATCCTCAAATCCACTTTCTTGCTTTATCCCCATAGCCTTTGAAAATCTCAATGTATTGAAATCTGCCTATCACAGTCTTGAATATACTTAATGACCCAGCCTTAATAACCTTCTGTGTTAAAAAAATTCCATAGATTCACCAATCACTTAAGAGAAGAAATTCCTCCTCATCTCAGTCTTAAATGAGTGGATTCCTTACTCTGAGAATTAGCCCTTTGGTTGTAAACTCTTCCACAAATCCCCTAAGAGCCTGTTTGTTTCCTTAAAGATAGTGTCACTGAGGTCTACAGTACAGAGAAAGGCTCCTCAGACCACCAAGTCTGCACCAGTCAAAAACAACCACCTAATGACTCTAATCCCATTTTCCAGCACTTTGCCCATAGCCTTGTATGCCCTGGCATCACAAATGTGCATCTAAATACTTCTTAAATGTTATGAAGGTTTCTGCCTCAACCACCCTTACAGGCAGTGAGTTCTCCTTTCATCCTCCTAAACTCCAGTGAGTACACACACAACCTATTCAACATCTCCTCATAAGAAAATCTCTCCATACCCAGGATCGACCTGTTGAACTTCTTTGGACTGTCTCCAATGCCAGCATATTTTTCTCTAGATGAGCGAACCAAAACTGTTCACAATATTCCAGCAAGGAGCTCACCAGTGTTTTGTATAGTTTAAATAAAACTCCCTATTTGCATACTCCATTCCTTTAAAATAAAAGCCAACATCCCATTTGATTTCCTTATTACCTGCTGAAGTTAGATGCTCGTTTTTTTTTTGTTATTCATGCACTAGAACTCCCAAATTCTTCTGTCCTACAACTTTTTGCAGCTTTTCCCCATTTAAGTAAAAATCAGCTCTTCTATTCTTCCTGCTAAAGCGCAAACCCCCTAACATTTTCCTACATTATGTTCCATCTGTCAAGTTTTGCCCACTCATTTAGCCTGTCTATATCTCTGTAGACTTTTTGTTTCATCCTCACCACTTGCCTTCCCACCTATTTTTGTGCCATTTGCTAACTTGGCGATAGTATATTCACTTCCATTATCCAAGTCATTAATATATATATATTCTAAATAATTGTAGCCTTAGCACTGATCCCTTTGGCACTCCACTACTTACAGGTTGCCACCCTGAAAGTGCCCACTTTATCCAAATTCTCTGTTTTCTATTAGTTAGCCAAACCTGTATCCATGCTAATATACTACACCCAATATCATGGACTCATCTCATTAAGGAACCTAATGTGTGGTACCTTTCTGAATGCCTTTTGGAACTCAAAATATAATAACAAGTACTTGTTCCCCTTGATCTATCCTGCTTGTTATCTCTTCGAATGGGTGTAATACATCTGTCAGGCATGCATTCCCCTTCATAAAGCAATGCTGATTCTTGATTATGTGTTTCTAAGTACTCTGCTATAAGATCTTTTATAATGGACTCAAGTTTTCCCAATGACAGATTTTAAGCCAACTAGCCTACAGTTAGGCCAGGCAGCACCAGAGGAACAGGAAATCTGATGTTTCGGTTCAGGACCCTTCTTCAGAAAAAAATATTTTTCTGAAGAAGGGTCCCGACCTGAAACATCAGCTTTCCTGCTCCTCTGATGCTGCCTGGCCTGTTGTGTTCCTCCAGCTCCACACTGTGTTGTCTCTGACTCCAGCATCGGCAGTTCTTACTATCTTAGACTACAGTTAGTTGTTTTTCATCTCCGCATTTTAAATAAGGTTGTTATATTGACAGTTTTCTAATTCTCTGGGACTTTTCCAGTGCATCCAATATCTCTGTAGCTACTTCCTATAAAATCCTAGAATGCAATCCATCAGGTTCAGGGACTTATTGACTTTTAGCCCCATTTGTTTCCCTAGTACTTTTCTTCTCATGATAGTTATCCTCTACTGTGGAGACTGATAAAAGGTATTTGCTTAACTCCTCTGCCGTTTCCTGGTTCCCCATTTTTATTTCATCAGTCTCGGTCTTGAAGGGGCCTGTGTTCATTATTGCCTCTCTCTTTCTTTTCTTATATTTAAAGAAGCTCATACTGTCCACTTTTAAAACATTCCCCACTCTCTGATTTATCCCAAATCCAAAAGACAAGGCAAGGAAAGACATAGATGCTTTGAGCAGCCAAGTAGGTGCAAAGTGAGTGAGCACAAATAAAGCAAAGAAATGCATCCAGCTTCAATAGATGAGTTCCTGTCTCTGCATACAATGTAACCTGGTAGTAGTATTGCAGTGAAAGGTATTGGCCAGTTCCAGAGTGCAGTAGTGAAATGGTAAAGCAGGATATGGCAAAGCCCAAGTGAGCAACTGTAAAAGAAGACTCTCTAGTCAAAGGCACAGGCAGATGTTTCTGTGTATTATAAGTGAGGTGGAGATATGCTATGATGATGACATGATAAGGCTGGTGCATGGCCTATGCCAACCTCTGTAATAGGATGCATTGCCCACAGAGTGTAGTGTGAGTTGTTGGGGAGGGTTGGCCAAGATGGAGGAGCGGAGGAGCAAGAGACAACCTGGATTCACCCGATACTCATTTCAAACTTTCATCCAGGAACTGTCGCTGTTTAGTTCCTTTCTGTTGCCTGAGAAAATGAATAGTTGCGTATAAATGTTTAGGTGGTAATGAAATGTACTGCATGGGATGTACTGGCATGGATCCCATCTTGCTGCCACAACCTTGGATAGAACATTGAACTTGTCTTGACATCAAGAATCTAATTTTTCTGAAGTAAACCTCTTTTCCCAACTATCAGACCTTTGTCCATGTTAAGGGTTGATGAAATTTCACCCTATATCACATTTACTGCAAGAAACCAAAAGATGGTTTTCTTCTTCCACACTAGACAACATGGGCCCTGAGAATTGTATTTCTAGAAGGTATTGATGACAGCATATATAACATGCTATTTAGTCTCATTATTCAACAGGTAATAAGTTTAATTCAGGTGTTGAAGACAATGTGTACCATACCAGGGGAATTATTGTGACCAACAGACTGAAGGTTTTGCTAAGTGTAGGTTTACCAAGAGTGAAAATGAGAGTGGCTGAGAGGTCAATAATTACACATGTAATTTGGAAGTTTCACATCACAGTTGTAAGTGGTTTGAGGAAGGGTTAATTCCAGGGTTGAATGCAGAGGCTTTGAGTTGAGAATGTGGGTGGTATGGAAATTTAAAAAAAAATCAAAGACGATCCTGTCAGTGATTAAGACCATGGGACCAGTGACCATGGGAGTTGGCAATTTGGCTCTGAATTATTTTTTGAAAATGCTGGTCAAAAATCTCAGCAGCATAAATTCTAACAGCAGTAATTACCATAAACACTGCTGAACTAAATTACATACCAGGAATCTAATGGGTGTAGCACATGTGAGTGCAGAGTTTTGTTCTTTGTTGCTGTGGCAACTCAATTTTATTGGTGTCTTGCACATTACTGAGGCTTCCAATATTCAATCAATGCTATTCCTATGTGACTAAGAAATTTAGAGTATGAATTTCCAATATTGTTTAAGGCATATTGGAAGCATTAATTTGATTCTAGAAAAATTAACTTCATTTGCTCTTTGCTGAAGCAAGAATCTTTGCATATACGAGTTCATAGTTTATCTCCATGTCAGTTTGCTTTATATGACGAACCGATAAAAACAGTCATGACATAGACGTTTTCTGGTAATGAATTATTCCGGTTAGTAATTGCATGTAATTTGTCTCAGGGGCTTATTTCATATGAATGAGTCAGCAGTTGACGAAAACAAAAGTAGTGCACAACACAGTTCCATGTTTCAGCAGTTGATGAAAATTGTAATTAAAAAGCGTATCAATATCTAAAAATGCCTATTCAGCAAAAGCTTCCTGTCATTCAAAGACATCTCTGACTTGTCAGGATTGAAAGTCTGAAATGGAGCTGAAACACTAGGCATTGCTCAAGCAATGGCCTGCAAAAATGATCAATAAATGTACTAAAATTATAATGTTCACAAAATGTGAAAATATAAGCCAATTAAATTTTTTTTAAAAAAACTTGCCTAAGCAGTTGAGTTAATGGGCGAAGAAAGGATTCCATAAGAATATTAATGGATTGGAAGGATAGACCAAACATTGATTTTGAAACAATGTGACATTGCTCAGATTACAGTCTGGCAGGGATACTGACATTGTTTTCAAGGCAAAATGGGAGAAAATCTTGAATTCCATTTCCATAACACTTGTAGTAATCTTTCAATTTCATGTATTAAAAAGATGTAATTTGATCGTCTTTAGTTGCTTAGGCCCGAAGTTCTGGAATTTTCTCCCTATCTCTCTTGATCTCTTTTAAGGCATTCCTTACATCCATTTCATTGCCCAGGATATTAATCATCCCATCTGGTGTCAAATGCTGTTTTAAAGCACATAGGGACTGTTTATTATGTTAAAGATGCTATACAAATATAAGATAACAAGGTGTAGAGCTGGATGAACACAGCAGGCCAAACAGCATCAGAGGACCAGGAAAACTGACGTTTCGGGTCTAGACCCTTCTTCAGAAATGGGGGAAGGGAAGGGGATTCTGAAATAAATAGGGAGAGAGGGGGAGGCGGATAGAAGATGGATAAAGGAGAAGATAGGTGGAGAAGAGACAGACAGGTCAAGGAGGCAGGGTTGGAGCCAGTAAAGGTGAGTGTAGGTGGGGAGTTAGGGAGGGGATAGGTCGGTCCAGAGAGGACGGACAGGTCAAGGAGGCGGGACGAGATGAGTAGGTAGTAGATGGGGGTGAGGTTTGAGGTGGGAGGTGTGGATAGGTTGGAGGACAGGTTAGGGAGGCGGGTACCAGCTGGGCTGGTTTTGGGATGCGGTCGGGGGAGGGGAGATTTTGAAGATTGTGAAGTCCACATTGATACCATTGGGCTGCAGGGTTCCCAAGCGAAATATGAGATGCTGTTCCTGCAACCTTCAGGTGGCATCGTTTTGGCACTGCAGAAGCCCAGGATGGACATGTCGACCAAGGAGTGGGAATGGGAATTGAAATGGTTCGTGTCTGGGAGGTGCAGTTGTTTGTTGCAAACCGAGGGTAGGTGTTCCACAAAGTGGTCCCCAAGCCTCTGCTTCATTTCCCCGATGTAGAGGAGGCCACAACGGGAACAGCGGATACAGTAAACCACATTAGCAGATGTGCAGGTGAACATCTGCTTGATGTGGAAGGTTTTCTTGGGGCCTGGGATGGGGGTGAGGGGGGAGGTGTAGGGGCAGGTGTAGCACTTCCTGTGGTTGCAGGGAAAAGTGCCGGGTGTGGTGGGGCTGGTGGGGAGTGTGGAGCGAACAAGGGAGTCACGCAGAGAGTGGTCCCTTCGGAAAGCAGATAAGGGTGGGGAGGGGAAAATTTCTTTGGCAGTGGGGTCGGATTGCAGATGGCGGAAGTGTCGGAGGATGATGCATTGGATCCAAAGGTTGGTGGGGTGGTACGTGAGAATGAGGGGGATTCTGATTTGGTTGTTATTGCGGGGAGGGGGTGTGAGGGCTGAGGTGCCGGAAATGTGAGAGACACGGTTGAGCGCATTTTCAACCACTGTGGAGGGGAAGTTGCGGTCCTTGAAAAACGAGGACATCTGGGATGTCCGGGAGTGGAATGTCTTATCTTGGGAGCAGATGCGGCGGAGACGAAGGAATTGGGAATAGGGGATGGCCTTTTTGCTGGAAGGTGCGTGAGAGGAGGTGTACTCTAGGTAGCTGTGAGAATCAGTAGGCTTGAAATGGATATCGGTTTCCAGGTGGTTGACAGTGAGGAAATAGAGAGGTCCAGGAAGGAGATAGAGGTATCGGAGATGGTCCAGGTGAACTTAAGGTTGGGGTGGAAGGTGTTAGTGAAGTGGATGAACTGTTCGAGCTCCTCGTGGGAGCACGAGGCGGCGCCGATACAGTCATCGATGTAACGGAGGAAGAGGTGGGGGATAGGGCCAGTGTAGCTTTGGAAGAGAGATTGTTCCACGTATCCTACAAAGAGGCAGGCATAGCTTGGGCCCATGCGGGTACCCATGGCCACCCCCTTTGTCTGTAGGAAGTGGTAGGAATTGAAAGAAAAGTTGTTAAGGATGAGGACGAGTTCAGCTAAGCGGACAAGGATGTCAGTGGAGGGGGACTGGCCGGGCCTGCAGGACAGGAAGAAGCGGAGGGCCTTTAGGCCAACTGCATGGGGAATGCAAGTGTATAGGGACTGGACATTCCTATACAAATATAAGCTTTTGTTTTTATTTGTGAATTAATAGATTTGTTGACCCTCAGAACACCAGGAATCAATTATGAGAAACCGGCTCAGTCATTTTAATGTTCCATTTTTCAAAAGATACTTTAATACAGCTGAAAAAGAAATTTTAATTTGTTTGATCAGTGGCAAATTGAAGGAACCCATAATTCCCTGAAATGACCCAACAAATAGGAACAAGAGTAGCCCCTTTAACCTCAAACTTGCTCTTCCGTTCACTGTTGATCTGTACATCCGCTTTGTTCACTAACCCTTGATACCCTTACCTAGTAATTACTATATCAAATTTCACAGCAGATAAAGAGTCTATTGTTATAACATGTAGATGCTCACATGAGCCTCTTTCCAGTTTAACTTTACCTGTCTCTATTAACATATCACTTTTGTCAATTTTCCTGGGTACTTAAGCTTCCTCAAAAAGAATTTCATCATTTGCAATCACTCACTAACTAGTCTGATTGTCCACCTAGGAAATTCTGCATCACTGGTCAATAAAAAAAAAGACTTAGTTGGCTCAAAGTTATTGTGCTGAATTCCACATTCTCATCAGTCCCTGAGTTTCTGCTGAATTTCTTATCAGATTTATTAACAAATTATATTTACAAATCCCTAACAAGTGGAAACAATTTTGCCATATTAGAAAGCTTTATCAAACCGTGCTGAAAATTTCAATTGGCCTACTATCTTATACTACCTTTAGAGTGTATCAGTGTCAGTATCCTGCCTGGAAGGGCACTTAGCTATAAAACCACCAATCAATCTAAAAAAGAGATGGTAGTTCTATAAAGCATGGTCAACTAGGATTATGAAGTCTCCATGTAACTTGAAAGAACCAAAAAAGGCCCTACCAAACAACTAATTAACTAACCTGTATCTACAAGAAAGAATTTCACCACTTGCATGAAACAGCACTTTTACCAATTTCATTCCTAAATAACCTAATTTGAAAATTATTTACCCTTTAGTGTTTCTCCCCACCACAGGAAATTGATTTTCTGTCTCTATGCTGATTACTGATTTTTCTTATTTACATAAAAAAATACAGATTACCCCTCTAAAGTTGGAACCTGTTCTAATAAATCACTCCTTTGGGCTTTTCCATAATTCTGGTGGACCTACATTATACTCATTTAAAGTCAATATATTTTTTCCTGAGATTCAATTTTCAAAATTGAATGCTTTGGCCCTTTTAGACTCTGGTCAAGTCTCTGTACAATTAAATTCCAATCACCTTGAGATGAATTAACCTTTTTAATTACTTTTTTTAATCCCTCTGCAACTGTTTTTAAGATCTCTGTAATTAGACACTTAAATCCCTTTGTGCCTACATGGATCCTAGTTCCTCATTATGAAAAGAATTATCATTTGTTTCTCTTAGATCCAAAACAGATGACATTATATTGAACTTATTCTGCCATACCTTTGCCCATTCATTTAATTTGTCCTTTGCAATTTTCTACTCCCACCCACGGAACTTACTTTGTTTCCTAATTCAGTGATAATTGCAAATATACACCTCCCTAGTCATTGCTCCAGAACACTGCTACATAGTTACGACTGAGGCTGGAGAAGTGCACCATTGCTCTGGTCCTACTGGTCTATCAATCACAACATTAAAAAAGTAAAAAAAAAATTCTAGTTATTAAGATGCCCAATTAAATGCCTTATCTATATCAGATTTTAAATGACAAGATCTATCAAACAGGTTTCTCAGTTGTTACTTTACCAAAACCAAAATTATTCAATAAAAATGCAATAATTGGTTAACATACACATATACAGACATGTGTTCTTCAAAAAGGAGAAAGCAAACAAGGCCCGAAATGTCAGCTTTCCTGCTCCTCTGATGCTGCTTGGCCTGCTGTGTTCATCCAGCTCTACACCTTGTTATCTCAGATTC
>NW_025971927.1:0-10089 GCF_021869965.1 Rhincodon typus
TTTCTGCTCCTATGATGCTGCTTGGCCTGCTGTGTTCATCCAGCCCTGCACCTTGTTGTCATAGGATGATATAACTTGGACGCACAAAATCAGAGTCAACAGTGAGAGCAGCTCTGCTTTGACCTAATATTTGACTGCTGCTGAAGTGAACATTATGCTTCAAGAGCTAGGTACGATGAGTTTGCTTGCCATTCTGTTGTCACACATCATCATCATATATTCCACCAGAAGCTGAAACTGTTCACTGTGCTGAATGAGGACATATTCACATTTTGGAATCATCATGCCCCTTAAGGTTTTTTTCCAAAACAAGGGAGTCCCTTTATTTTTCCTGTACACACATTTTGTTCCTTCTTCTCTTTAAGCTGCTGTTGGACAAAATGGTTGATGCAAATGGCTAAGATGGTTTCAAAAGGCAAGCAGATGAGTGCATCAGGGGAAAAAAAGGACTAGAAAAATTTTCTGAAAGAATGCAGTCAAGCAGGTAGAATAGGAAGAGAGTTGAATGGACACCAGCCTAGCCAGTAGTTTTTCTGAAAGGCCCATTTTGTAGCGTTGCGTTTTCTAAGTATTTCTATGTAGTAGAATATACTATACTTTGGTAGTTTTTTTTGTCATTCCACGTTTGATAAGGTATGCCTCGCCAGTTAATGGTCAGCAGCAGGGTGGGCAGAGCACCTGCTCCAACCTTCTGCCTGTGCCAATCTATCATGAATTAATGTGATGTGTGGAATGATCGAAGGCAAGATCTGACTGATCTGCACTTGGTATTGCCCCATAATATTGGCACACCATATGAGCAGTCATATTTGCCAACCTGTATCTGCCATTCCACAGCATAGTATTTGAAAACTTCAAATCACAATGCCATTCCAAGAAAAGTAAATCATTATTTTAAGAATAATTTTGTTAGCAGATAGTGGTTTGTGGCTGTGAACACCAGTCACAAAAAGACACTCCTTTGATCTCTCCAAAACATCATTTCTGTCATTGACATTCATAAAATACTGACTATTATGGAATAGACATTGACTATTCAATGTCTTATCATTTTGTCCATTTCAAAGAAAGAGTAAGAACTCTTTAATTTATGATTCCACTATATCTATACCTTGCTCTTTCATTGAAAACATCAGCCTGACTATGCATTTGAATTATCTTCCTGTGTGGAACAAGGTCTGTTTTCCCAGCAATTTGCACTCTAGAATTTAGAAATGAAAATGCATGAATGTGTATGTTTTAAAAAGCTTTTCTAAATATCCATCCCTTTGAATTGTAATTCAGCCCTCCAAGTTAAGCTCATAACTGCTGATTTAGATTCAATCTTTTGGCTTACAATTTAATTGAAATCACTGCAATGTTAATTTTGTTTCAGCCTCAACTATGTACCTGATTATCCTTGCTTCATGTTGTGAATTAATCTATTTTTCTCCACAGTGTGAAAGGTCACATTCTAGTCATTAGTTTTTGCTTTAATGCTTCTGTAGTAGTGAAGTTTTACAGGCGGGCACTTATTCCTCATTCATTGGATTCCAGATTGGCTGGTGGGATGGTGCACCGTGAGGATTACTTGTTTCCCTCTGGTCAGCATGGTGATCAGCAAAGGTAAAAAGAAAAATCAGATGGATTTTCGATCGCCTTAATTTTGTTATTTCCTAACGGCAACACATCCATATAAGGGATGAAATAAAATATTATCGGGCATTATCACTCATTAATGCCAACATTATTAATTAAACTCGCCTCATTAATGTGCAGGCTTCCATTCTCCTAGGCTCCCAGTAGAGTCTAAATGCCAAGAATTTCTGACATGAAAGCCTGAGCAGGTACCTGGTGACTCCAGTTTCCCACTTCCTCTACCAGATCTCTATCTCAGGCACCCGGCACCAACATCTCGTGGATTCTGAATGCACACACCCGCCAGCCATTGATATTGGCATTGGACATATACCAATCTCACCACATCATCATGGCACAGTACAATCCATCGAATCCCTACAGTGTGGAAACAGACATTAAGTACACACCGCCCCTCAGAAGAGCATCCCACCCAGACCTACTCTCTACCCCATTCCTGTAACCTTGCATTTCCCATGGCTAAATCCACCTAGCCTGCAGTCTTTGGACTGTGCGAAGAAACCAGAGCAGCCAGCGAGAACCCAGGCAGACATGGGGCGAATGTGCAAACTCCACACACACAGTTACCTGAGGCTGGAATTGAACCTGGGTCCCTGGCGCAGTGTTAGCCACTGAGCCACCATACCGCCTCCAGCTGCACTTCAGAGCACTTTGAGATCTTTCATTTGAATTCTGCAGCAAGAACACTTCTTTGCATAGGCACAAACATCTATTTGGACCAGATTGCTTATCAGGGCTGCTCGCTCACTCTCTCAGTTCACACTCAGTTTGCACCTGTCTGGATGGTCTCAACATCCCTGCTTTGCCTCACCTTGTCTTTACACATTGTCTCCCCTTAGAGCCAAACATTAAAGACTCTCAAAACTTCTGCCTTGCCTTACTGTTTATGACACAAAACCAAACAGCTTGTCATGGTTGTCATCAGTTATCGATCAAGAGGCTACCAATGTAACACCCTTATTCAAAAAGGACAGGAGGCAAAAATGGGGTAAACTATCGGGCAATCGGCCTGACACTTATTATTGGAAAAATGTTGGAATCAATTACAGTCGGTTCTGCTACAATGTGACAGTTGCATTCTTATGCAACATCGCGTTATTGAAAATTGCGCTATAGAACTAACAGGGCCAACAAGAAAAGCGGGGTTAGGGGCAGACCACCAAAAAAATCACTCAAAATCACTCCAAAATCACTCAAAAGCCTAACATAAAGAACAGCACAGTTTGAATAAATGTTTAGTTCATATCTAATAAGGAAATTAAAGTAAATTTAACACCTCACCTGAAAAACTGTCAAGATGACTTGATGGGGGAGAAGGTTTTGAGGTTTGTTCTGCTGTTGATGCAGGAGCTGAGGGTTGTCATCGTCATCGTCACCACTGCTTTCAGGTGCAGTTGTGGTTGTAGGGTTAGGGCGAAAAATAGTTAATCCAGAAGTGGATGGTTGTGGTTCATTGTCTTCTGACTGTTTCCTGGGGGTTGGCTTAAAAAAGACATCCAGTTCTTGCTGCTTTGCCCTTTTATTTCTTTCATGAAGAAGCTGTTCATAAGATGCCAAATAAGATCTTATTCCGTGAACTGCTACCCTGTTGTGTTTTGCATTGCAATCATTGTCCTCTAAGAGCTGCAATTGCTTCTCAACTTGCCTCAGGATAGAGGACAAAACAGGACAAAAAGGGCAGCATGGTGGCTCAGTGGTTAGCACTGTTGTCTCATAGCACCAGAGGTCTGGGTTCGATTCCACCCTCGGGTGACTGTCTGTCTGGAATTTGCACGTTCCCCCCTGTGTTTGTGTGGATTTCCTCCGGGTGCTCTGGTTTCCTCCCATAGTCCAAAGATGTGCAGGTTAGGCGGATTGGCCATGCTAAATTTCCCATAGTGTTCAGGGACGCCTAGATTAGGTGGGTTAAGGGGTGTTGGGTCTGGGTGGGATGCTCTGAGGGTCGGTGTGGACTTGTTGGGCCGAAGAGCCTGTTTCCACACTGTAGAGATTCTGAAAAAAAAAGAATTGGAAAGTTCTCATGGTCTGCATCCTGGACTTCATCTTCTTCATCTCCAGCTTCCACTTCCCCCTCGGTGACAAGTTGTAATAATCAGCTGTAGCGAGGTCTTCATAGTGGAACTCAAGCAGCTCTTCAACATCCTCACTATCCACTTTGAAGTTTACAAGTCAACACAAGTTTGCCTTTTAGAAATAGCGTTTCCCTACTCGTCAGTTGCGTTATAGCCTATTTGCGTTGCTGGAACACGCGTTATAGCAGAAACAACTGTATTAAGGAAGCAGTTGCAGCCCAATTGGAAAATCATAATCGAATCAAGCAGAATCATGTCTGACCAATTCATTAGAGTCTTTTAAGGAAATGTCAACCAGGGTGGATATAGGGAACCAGTAGATGTATTGTATTTGGACTTCCAGAAGGCATTCGACAAGGTATATCACAAAAGATTACATCATAATATAAGAGCCCACAGTTTTGGAAGCAGTTTATTGGTATGGATCAATAACTGGATAATTGGCAGGAAACAACAAGTGGGGATAAGGGGTTATTTTTCATATTGGCAATCTATGTCCAGTGCGGTTCCATCGGGATCATTGGAGGTATATAACTGTTTACAATATATATTAATGACTTGGAGCAAGGATGCAAATGTACAGTAGCTAAATTTGCTGATAACACAAAAAATTGTTGTAAAGGCAAGTTGCAAGAGGGAGACAAACAGTTTACAGAGAGATATTGATAGGTTACATAAGTGCGCAAAAGTTGTATGGTGTGAGAAATTGTGAAGTTGTTCATTTTGGAAGGGAGAACAAAACAACAGTGCATTATTTAAATGGAAATCAAAAAACTGCAACACAAAAGGATTTGGGAATACTTATGCATGAATCTGGGATGCAGTGCAAACAAGAACTATGAAGTGGGTATATAATGGTGGAAGACAGCGGTGCATGGGAGGACATGGGATATTGCAGAGTGGGCTTATCGATGGTTACCACCACTGTGGTCTTAATGAAGATAGAGAGTGTACATCCTGCTAGAGGACATGTTTAAACTGTAGTGATGGTCTCAGATTATAAGGATGAGAGACACAGTTGTACATGAAATGCTTTCAGTCTACAATTGCATAGAGTGCAAGTGCTGGTTATAAGCAATCTTGATCGTGTTATTGGTGTCTGGAGATTGCAGACAGACATCTCTGAGTCAGAAGTAATTCCAGGCAACATTGAAAGAGGCACCTGCAGGCCACCCCAAATCAGAAAGCTAATGCAAGATCTCATCAGCTGCACAGAGGCACTGAACTGATTCCCTCTCAATTTGAACTGTAAGTGTAATGTAAGTGTTCTTATGTGCTTAATTGGTGAAGTGGGGCTCGGGGAAGAGAAGGGTTCCGTTCTCATACACCACTTGTAGTGTCCTACTGTCTGTTTATGATACATGGTGGTGCTTTCATCGGAACAAGGTCCAATGTCAAAGTTTCATGTTGTGTCATTCCATAACCCTCCTTGATGATGTTCCACATCCCACAGCATGAAGCAGTTTGCAAAGCTGTCAAGTGGGAATAATGCAGATGCTGATTGCTCATATCATTAAAGATCCACTCTGTTCCTTGTGATCCTCACGCATGTTGAAAACGTGACTGATCGACCCAGCCACATCAGATGTAGCAGGTGCCTTAATGCAGTGAAGTCAACCAGAAACAGAAAAAGGGAAAAAAAAAGGTGCCAGCAAACCCAAGAACAGCCGAGGCTGAGCTACCTGCGTATGAAGAGGTTACAGCTGAAGATGCACAAGAAGACCCCAGACGATTGTCTGCAAAGTCATTTCCTCCACATGAGTAAGATCCTGTGTTGGCATAGACTGAGGACGTCACAGAAATATGCCAACTGTTGAAGTCTGTGGTCTGGAAGAGTGAGTGACCATCCTATCCCGGTAGCCATCAAGCTGAGAGCTATGCTGGACTTTTACACAACTGGCTCCTTCCAAAGAGTCACTCCAAACCTAAGTGACACCTCTTAGCCTTCCACCTACAGATAGATCAATGCTGTGACTGATGCCATTTGTGCCACATCACACCACTTCATCATGTTTCCCTGTGGTGAGGTCAGTGTTGCAGGTGACAATAGCCACATAGTTGGCTGTATGGATTGATTCTTAAACCGTGATAAGTGTAGGAATGTGCAAGGAAGTACCAGCTGTGAGAGGTGTGGATTTGTGCCTGCTGTGGCATGACATTGATGGTGAAGGACAATTCTAGACTGCCAATTTCTTTATCAAGTGCATGACTCGGGGTCAAAGATGGCACTGGCGCTTGTGATGCTGGGATTTCCCAGCTGTGGCAAGTGCATCTGGCTACGGAGATTGGGAGAATCGAGTCAACATTGGCAAAGAGCGACACCATATGGGTGCAGCAGGTAGTTAATGAGGTGAGTTTGAGACGAATGTGTGAGAACAATTGTGGCTAATCTCGCAGAGAGAAACCCTCCTTGGAATTTGATGCTTATCCAAACTATGAGAAGATTCAGCCCAAAGAGAAAATCTGGGTTTCTTCTCTGCTGTTCAGAAATTAATCCATGGGCTCAGAAGGATCAGTTGCTACACAGGTAAAAGATAAAAGGAAGAATTATTTTTGGCATGATTCCATCATAAAAAGACCCATATTGGAGATCCCATTATAAAATGGATCCATCCTATTCAGACCAGATCCAATCAATTCATATAAGACATTTTTGAACAGCATTTCATTTGCAATGAATTTCTGTGGCTGTCAGCTGACAAATACAGCTGTCAATTTGCACACAGCAAGATAATACATTCAGTATTGGGATGAATGACCAGTCTATCCATATGCTTTTGTAGTGAGCTGAGGAAGTACATCTTCTCAAAGCATGGGCTTTGTGACACCCACTGAAGTAGATAAGGACTTGGGTTCAAAATCTCAGTATTACCAGAGTATTTAGCTGGGCTGGCAACTTAGGCCCTAAATTTCTGTTGGACTGTCCCAATCTCTTCCGACTTTGATGGGAAATTGAGAGAACTCTTTTTGGAAATTTAATGCCATAATCATACTGACATCAATGAAGGGAGAACTAGAATACACCTAAGGAAATCCAAGATTTATGTGAAGTCCTGAAGTGGTATCCCAAAGCCACTACCTTCTGATCCAGGACAAGAGTGTTGCCAACAGACATAGTTGGGACAGCTGAAAGAGTTCATTACTATCAAGTGCACAATTCAGGTAATAGACCACAATATTCCCCACTGGCGATAGTCTGCACATAATGCAATCTCCCAATAAGATTCCTGTTTGGATAACATACAGAAAAGATTAGGATCCCTCCTTACATTTATTAATAAGTTAAGAGATGGAGGAATAAGAGAACGTCACACGCAGGTCTTCGTGCTTTTACAAAAAGAAGTTGAATTTAAAAGTTTTCACAACTCACAATTCCATTAATTATTTAAGTTGGGTTTATGTCAGAAAGAGCAATAGCTTCTTCAAATTAGTAACCTGCAGTGTCAAGATGTGTTTGGTTAAATCCATTGATTATTGTCAATCGCAGATCTTCTATGTTCGCCAAAACTGTTGGAAGTCTGTGATTTCTGGAAACTCTGATTTTTAAAATAAAACTCCAGCCTGTTGCATCTCCATCTCTGTCTGAACGAGACATATTTGCTTTGAAGTAGTGTGAAACACTCGTGCACAATTTAGAGAAAATATTTGTCAATAGCTCACTCTCATTCCAAATGCAACTTTAGGTCTGATAGCTCTTCTCCCCCTCCTCCTTGCTCAGTGTCTCAAGATCACCCCAACAACAAGATTTTTTTTGTATTTTCCCTGCCTGCTAGTTACCCTTCTGATGCAAAGACAATTCAAAGCAATACTTCACTGATATTTACAATTTGGAACCTGAATATTTATGCAACCCAACTAAATCCATTATTTTGTTCTCTAAGAGATTGTTTACAATCAATAAAGGAACCACAGTAATAGTTTCTGCTGCTCAGTGTTTGCTTTTTCTATTCCATTGGTTTATCAGGTGACAATCAATTGTTTGCACAAGGAAATTGAATATGATATGATGATCTATAAATGTGACCAAAAGTCATAATGACAGGAAATAAAGTTAATGAAGAGTAGTCAGTGAGATATGGGGTATCAATGGGTAGCTGGGTTGTTTATTGTTTTATAATGCCAGTAGCATCATAGTGTTGACTTCACAGCTGATGTTATTGCTGGACAAGTCAGATCTCAGATTGAAATCTGGTCTGATAGATTTTTGATTTAAATTTAACAAAATGGTCTTTCACTGAAACACAAACACAAAATGCAGCTAATCTGATCTTAACAATAAAAAATACCTTTATTATGCAAAAGAAATGAAGTTAAAATAAAATAAACTACATTATTTAAATACACATTTTGAAATATGATAAAACATGTGATAAAATATATTCCCATCTATGTTAACATGATCACATTACAGTATTCATACAGTATTCCCTTCTGCATCATATCTATAGGCTTTATTTCACAGTTTTAAGGAGTTTAATAACCTTTTAGTTTGATTAGTCATACAACTGAGCTTAGACTTTCTCAGTTTTAATAACCCTTTCAGGATATGAACCAAACTCTTCTGGTCTGGCACTTTCAAATTAAGATCTGCACCCTGTGGTAATATGTTTCCTAATTTTTCAGAACGTTTTCTCCATTCTTTAGGAGAAACTGTCCACACATTAAACTTTAACTAGGACTTTTGTGAACTGAAAATATGAACAACTTTCCAAGATACAGCATTTTTCACTAAGTAAAAATTCATCTTCTTCTAACTGAAAGCAAGATAATAATGTCAATGTTTGTTCAGTTCACTTATAAAAAAACTCTCCCAAAGCAAAAAAAAACATTCTCACCCCAGGATCCCTCTCTCATTTTGGTTTTAAAAATCAGGGTTTCAGAAATATTGAAAAGTTAATCATTAAATTCCTTCATATACATATGCTGGAAAAGCTCAGCAGGTCTGGCAGCACCTATGGAGGGAAATCAGAGTTGATGACCAGAAACCGACAATTCAACGGTCACTCGACTCGAAACGGGTTAACATTAACGGGTTAACAGAGTTAACGTTTCGAGTCGAGTGACCATTGAAGTGTCGGTTCCAGGTCATTAACTCTGATTTCCCTCCACAGATGCTGCCAGACCTGCTGAGCTTTTCCAGCAATTTCTATTTTTGCCTCAGATTTACAGCATGCGCAATTCTTTCAGTTTTTATTTTGCCCTTAAGAAGTTGGTGGTTAGCAGTAACAGTAATTATATGTTGAATCCAGATCAGTTCATGGTCACTAGTAATGTTGCTACAACTAGACCCTGATTCATTACAGTTCTGGACAGAATATTTAAACTATTAATGTCCCCAGGTCAGAAGGATGAACTGACTGTCCTTCTTTCTGACTCATCACATTGGTCATAGTAGCAGGATTAATTTAAAACCATTGCCTTCAATTGTGGATAATTCTCTCCCAGAGCTAAATAAGCTTATGTTTCAAAAGGACGTGGAGTTAGCAGCATTACTCAAGTTGGGAGATGCCCAATAAAAGCAGAATGTGCGGTCACACTGAAATTGCCAAGCAATAAGTGGTGTGATAACTAGAAACCAGAAGTGTGAGTCTTAGGAAAGTGTTCTGGCAACATTCCTTAGTATGAAATAATGGGCTGAATATTCCTTTGCTGCTTGGGTCACTTCTCAGCCTCATATTGATGGGATATCTGGCATGATGTGTCTGAACTTATTCCGAATGTTGGCACATTGCCACATTATAATATTTCGGGCGGATGTCCCTCAAACCTACCCACGATATGGAAAGTGACTGTTAAAGTGCACTTAAGATCATTAAGGGGCCAATCGACTCCAATGAAATGTTCAGTCAATGATAAACAGTCAATGGATGTGAATGTTGCAAGATGAGAAACTCAACATTTAATTACTTGCTTTGTCATGGCAAATTAAAAAGCAATTCTAGGATCAGTGCCATATCTTAGTGATTTTGTCTACTTGTATGTGTGAAAGCTTCTGAGAAGAATTTAGAAGCAGGTGAGGGTTGAAAGTTGCACAATTGTCTAAGTGCTGTCTCATCTGCAACTTACCCCATGTGTTACTCTGGAAATGGGGACAGATTTTCTTTGGGAAACACACGCTACACTGAGGAAGAGTAGAATAAGAAGAGGAGGAAGGGCAGCAGAAACTCAGGTGCAGGAACCACCTGAAATGATCACGGTTCCAAGGATCAGTCATTGCAAATGCCCAGGGTAAAGGAACAACAGAGAAAAAGATGCAGGGCTGGATGAACACAGCAGGCCAAGCAGCATCATAGGAGCAGAGAGGCTGACGTTTCGGGCCTAGACCCTTCATCAGAAGGTCTAGGCCCGAAACGTCAGCCTCTCTGCTCCTATGATGCTG
>NW_025971928.1:0-10088 GCF_021869965.1 Rhincodon typus
TCCAAACGGCCCTTCTGGCAGTGCTGCACTACTTCAGTACTGACCCTATAAGCGTGTTGCATTCCCTCAATTCTGACTCAATTACATCCGGGCAGTGCCTGACACCAGATCCTCTGACAATGAGGCAATCCCTCAGAACAGATCCTCTGACAAAGAGGTACTGCCTCAGAACTGACCGGCTGACAATAAGGTACTCCTTCAGTACAGACCCTTTCACAATGAGTCCCTCCCTCAATCCTGACCCTCTGACACTGCTGCATTACCACAGTATTGACCATCTAAACTCCTTCAATTCTAATCCCTTTGCAATTAGGCAATCCCTTAGAACTGACCCGTTGACAATAAGGCATTCCCATGATTCTGACCTTCTGACAGTGCTGCACTACCTCAGTCCTGACACTCTCACAGTTCTTCAATACCTCAATATTGAGCACCTGACATTTGACACTCCTTCTATTCTGACTCCATCACATTGAGGCACTGCCTCGGAATGGATCCTCTTACAAAGAGTCACTCCCTTACTGCTCACCCTCGAACAATGAGACACTGTGATAATAAGGCACTCGCTCTATGCTGATCTGCTGATTACGGGGCCCTTCCTCAGTAATGACCCTGTAAACATGATGAACTTCCTCAATTCCGACTTCCTTAAATGAGGCACTGGTTCAGCATGCAACTCTGTCAATAATGCACTCCCACAGTTCTGACCCTCTGACACTGCTACAATACCTCAGTACAGACTCTCTAATCGTGTGGCACTCCGCCAATTTTGACCATTGAATCAGTTTTGACCCTCTGACTATAACACACTCCACGGTTCTGACCGCCTGAGAGTGCTTCAATACCTCAGAGATAACCCACTAATCATATGGCCCTCCTTCAATCCATCCCCATTACATTGAGGCACTGCCTCAGTGTTGACCCTGTAACAATTCTCAGATCAGACTGACCCACTTACAAAGAAGCACTGCCTCTTTTGTGACCCGCTGACATTAAGGCTATCCCTCAGTACTTACCCTCTGATAGTGCTGCAGTCCTCAGTATTGATCCTCTCAATGTGATCCTCTGAAATCTGATCCCATTACATTGAGGCACTGCCTCACAATCGATCCACTGACAGCATCTCATTGGAGAAATGAAGTGTAGACGGGTGCCCGCTTTGCAGATCAGCTACAGACACTCTGACAAAGAGACACTGTCTCATAACTGACACTCGGACAATGTGGCAGTATTTCAGGGCTGACCCTCCAGTCGTGAGGTACTGCCTCAGAACTGACCCTCTGGTGGAGCTGAAGTATCTCAGTACTGACTCTTCAATCGTGAGGCACGCCCTCAATTCTGACCCCCTTACAATGAACAACTGCTTCAGATTTGACCCGCTTACAACTCCTTCACTGATGACCCTCTGATAATGAGGCCCTCCATCAGAACTGATTCCCTCTCAATGGGTGACTCCTTCAAAACTTATTCTCCAGAAATGACATGATAGCCCTGCAAAGGAAGCATTGTCAAGGAAGCATTCCCTCAGTACTTAGCCTCTGACAGTTCTTCAATACCACAATACAGACCCTCTGACAATGATGTACTGCCTTAGTAATGACATTCTGACTGCAATACCTTACTACTGACCTTCTGATCATGTCATCCTCCCTCAATTCGAAATCCATTACATGGAGGCACTGCCTCAGAACTGAACCACTGACAATAAGGCATTCCCTCAACTTATCCTCTGACAGTGCTACACTACCTCAGTACTGACTCTGTGTTGTGAGGCCCTTCCTTAATTCTGACCCTACTAAAATGAGGCACTAACTCAGTATTGACCCTCTGACAAAGTGGCACTGCCTCACAATTGACCTACTGACAATGGGGCACTCCCTCAGTGCGGACCCTTTGATAGTGGTTTGGTATTGGGAGAGTACTGCACTGTGAACAGGTCAATATTAAGGGGATGCCGCATTCTCGATTGCCAATATTCAGGGAGTGCTGCACTGCTTGTGGTCCGATAATAAGGGAGTACTGCACTGGCAGAGAGTTCGCACCGAGGGAATGCTGCACTCTCAGTTGGTCAATGTTAAAGTAGTATTTCACCCTCAGAGCTTTGATATTAGGGGAGTGCTGCACTGTGAGCCGGCAAATATAAAAAGAATGCTGCAATATCAGAGGGTCCATATTAAGGGAATGCTCCACTATCGAGGGTCAATATTGAGGAAGTGGTGTACTTTCGGAGGGCAACTATTAATGGAGTACTGCGACTTCAGCGAGTGAGTGCTCAGGCAGAGCAGCACAGCAAAGGGTCAGTAATGAGAGAATGTTCCATTGTCAGAGGCTTAGCACTGAGGCAGTGTTCAATCAGAGAGTTAGTACTGAGGGAGTGCTGCATTGTCAGAGTATCATCACTGAGGGAGTACCACAATATTGGAGGGTCAATATGAAGCATGTGCTACACTGTCAGAGGGTCAATGATGACAGCATGCTGCGCTGTCAGAAGGTCAGTAATGAGGGAAAGCTGCATTGTCAGAGTGTCTTCACTGAGGGAGTGCCGCTGTGTTGAAAGGCCAATATTAAGGGAATGCTGCACTGTCAGAGGGTCAGCGTTAAGGGAGTGGCACACTGACAAAGACGCACTGCCAGAGAGCTGATCCACTGACTATGAGGCACTCCCTCAGTACAATATACTCTGGAGTACTGATGACTGACCCTCTGACACACCGGTATTCCCCCAGCACTAACCTGACGACTGACCCTTTGACAAGGCCATTTGAGAGAGATGTGCTCCCTTACTATTGACCCTCTGGTATTGGAGCAGTCCCTTAATATTGACCCTCTGACAGTGCAGCACTCTCCTAATATAGCCGGACAGGGCGGCTCCCTTTCAGTACTGGCCTCCCACAGGGCAGCAGTCTCTCACCCTTGACCCTCTGACAGTGCAGCACTCCCTTAATATTGATTCATAGAATCCATACAGTGTGGAAACAGGCCATTCAGCCCAACAAGTCCACGCCGCCCCTCCGAAGAGCATCCCACCCAGACCCATTCCCCTATCTTTCCCATGTCCAACCCGAACATCCCTGGGCACTGTGAGCAATTTAGCATAGCCAATCCACCTAGCCTTCACATCTTTGGACTGTGGGAAGAAACCGGAGAACACACAAACCCGCACAGACACGGAGAATGTGCAAACTCCACACAGACGGTCGCCCAAGGGTGGAATCGAACCTGGGTCCCTGGCGCTGTGAGGCAGCATTGCAAACCACCGAGCTACCGCGCCACGCTATCTTGAATTTGTGGCGGTGGAAAACCCCTTTAAAATTGACCCGAGCACTCCATTAATATTTGCCTTCTGACAATGCAGCTCTTCCTCAGTACTGACTCTACAGCAGTGCAGCACTCCCCTAAATCCTGTCAGAGAGTCAATACTAAGAGAATGCTGCACTGTTCCAGACAGTACTGAGGGACTGCTGAACTGTCATTTGGCCAATATGAAGAGGATGTTTCGCTGTCAGAAGGTCAATATTAAAGGAGCACTGCACTATCAGATGGACCGCCCTGAGGGAATGCAGCTGCTGCGACGATCACTACAAAGGACATGGCATACTGCGAGAGGTCCATTTTATGGGAATTGATGAACTGAGGTGACCCTCTTTAGTGCTGACCCCCTCCTTAGTGCTGACCCCCCTCAGTGCAGCACTCCCTCATTGCTGACCCCGCTCAGTGCTGACCATCCTCAGTGCGCCACTTTCTCAATACTAACCCTCGGACTGTCTCACAGCACTGACCCTCCAACAGTGCAATACGCCCTCACAGCTGACACCCCTCAGTGAAGCATTCCCTCAGTGCTGACACGCTTCAATACAGCAACACCTCAGTGCAGCACTCCCTCAGTACTTACCCCATCACTGCGACCTCCCATCAGTGCTGGACGCCCTCAGTGCAGCACTCCCTCTGTGCTGAGCCCCTTCAGCGCTGACACCTCTCAGTGCTGAGCCCACTCTGTGCAGCACTCCTTCAGTGTTGACCCCAAGCTATGCAGCACTCCCTCAGTACTTACCTCATCAGTTCTGACCTCCCTTCAGTGCGAGCCGCCCACAGTGCTGCATTCCCTCAGTGCTGACCCGCTTCAGTGCTGACCCCGCTCAGTGCAGCACTCCCTCATTGCAGCACTCGCTCAGTGCTGACCCCACTCAATGCTGACCCACCCTCGGTGATGAACCCCTCAGTGCAGCACTCCCTCAGTGCAGCAATCCCTCAGTGCTGACATCCCTCAGACAGTCTCACAGCACTGACCCTCCCGCAGACCCTCTCAGCTGACATGCCACAGTGAAGCAGTCCCTCAGTGATGACCCGACGCAGAGCAGCAGTCCCTCAGTGCAGCATTCCCTCAGTACTGACAGCTTCAGTGCTGACCTCCCTTCAGTGCTGACCACCGTCAGTGCTGACGCCCCAACAGTGCAGCACTCCCTCAGTACTCACCCCGTCAGTGTTGACCTCCCTTCAGTGCTGGCCGGCTTCAGTGCAGCACTCCCTCAGTGCTGATCCCCCTCTGTACAGCACTCCCTCAGTGCACAACTTATTCACTTCTGACCCTATCAGTGCTGACATCCCTTCACTGCTGACGACGTTCATTGCTGACACCTCTAAGTGCAGACCCCCCTCTGTACAGCACTCCCTCAGTGCAAAACATCCTCACGACTGACCTCCCTTCAGTGCTGACACCCGCTCAGTGCTGACCCCACTCAGTGCTGACCGCCCTCAATGCAACACTCCCTCAGTGCTGACACTCCTCAGTTCTGACACCCCTCAGTGCTGACACCCCTCAGTGCAGCACTCCCTCAGTGCTGAATCCCCTCACTGAAGCACTCCCTCAGTGCTGACTCCCTCAGTGCTGACACCCTCAGTGCTGCACTAAGTGGGGCCTGCACTGAGGCAGTGCTGCACTGAGAGGGGTCAGCTTTGAGGGAGTGCTGCACTGAGGCAGTGCTGCACTGAGGGAGTACTTCACTGAGGTGGTGCCAGCACTGAGGTGGGTCAGCACTGAGGTCGTTAGAACTGAAGAGGGTCAGCGCTCAGGGAGTGCTTCACAGAGCCGGGTCAGCACTGAGGGAGTGCTGCAGTGGGGCGTGAGCACTGTGGTAGTGCTGCACTGAGGGGTGTCAGCATTGAGAGGGGTCAGCACTGAAGGGAGGTCAGCACTGACGGGGTCAGTATTGAGAGAAAGCTGCACTGAGGGAGTGCTGCTCTGTGTGGGGACATCACTGAGGGAGTGCTTCACTGAGGGGTGTCACCTGTGAGAGTCTGTGGGAGGGTTAGTGCTGTGAGACTGTCTGAGGAATGTCAGCACTGAGGGAATGCTGCACTGAGGGTGTCAGCACTGAGGGAGTGCTGCACTGAGGGCGGGCGTCAGCACTGAGAGAGTGTTGCAGTGAGGGGATTCAGTACTGAGGAGTGCTGCACTGACGGGTGTAAGCACTGAAGGGTGTCTGCACTGAGGGAATGCTGCACTGAGGCGGGTCAGCACTGAGGTGGGTCAGCACTGAGGTCGTGAGCACTGAAGAGGGTCAGCACTCAGGGAATGCTTCACAGAGCGGGGTCAGCACTGAGGGAGCGCTAGACAGAGGGGGATCAACACTGAGGGAGTGCTGCTCTGAGTGGGATCAGGACTGAAGGGAGGTCAGCACTGACGGTGTCAGTACTGTGGGGCTGCTGCACTGAGCGGGGTAAGCATTGAGGGAGTGCTGCACTGAGGAGTGTCAGCACTGAGGGAGTGCTGCACTGAGGGGTTCAGAATTAAGGGTGTGCAACGCTGAGAGTGTCAGAATTGAGGTGGGGCTGGAGTCAGCACTGAGAGAGAGTTGAACTTTTAGATGTTCAATAATAGTGTGTTCTGCACTGTGAAACGGTCAATATGAAGGCAGCACTGCAATATCAGAGAGGCAATGATGAGTGTATGCTGCACTGCTAAAGGGTTAAAATTGAAGGGGTGCTCCATGGTCAGAGAGTCAATAACAAGGGAGCATGGCATTCTCACAGTGTTATTGCTGAGAGAATACCAGAATGTCGAAGGGTCAATACTGTGGCAGAGATGCACTGTCAGAGAGTCAGTCATCCGACAGTACGCACTGTTGGAGAGTCAGTACTGAGGGAGTGCCTCATAATCAGAGCGTCAGTTGTCTGGCAGTACTTGTTTGTTCGTTTACCACTCCCTTAATGCTGACCCTGTGACACTACAACAATCTCACAGTACAGAACCTCAGTTCATCAATCCCCACAAAATGGACCTCTCACAGTCTGCCATATCCTTTGCAGTGATCTTCGCAGGAACTGCACTCCCTCAGTGCGGTCCCTATGATAGTGCAGTGCACCTTTAATATTGTTCTTCTGACAGCAGAGCACCCTCTTCACATTGGCCCTGTGACAATCCAGCACTCCCTCAGTACTGATCCTCCAACAATGGAGCATTTCCTCAATACTGACCCCCAGTGCAGCACTCCATCAATTGTGACACTGCAGTACAAACTTAATATTACCCCTCTGTCAGTGTGGATCTTCCTCAGTGATGACTCTCTGACAGTACATCACTCCCTCCGACAGTGTTGCACACCTTTAGCATCAACCCAATCACAGTTTCAGCGATCCCTTAATATTGACCAACTCACAGTGCAGCACTCCCCTAATATCAAACACCTGAAAGTGAAGCACTGTATTAACATTGATTATCTGACAGTACAGCACCTCAGTGCTGACCCTCCGACAGTGCAGCACTCCCTCATTACTCACCCTTTGATAATGTAGCATACCTTTAATAATGACACTCTGACAGTGTCACACTCCCTTGATATCTGCCCTTCAACAGTGCAGCACTCCATCAATGATGACACTGTAACAACGCAGGATTCCCTCAGTACTGGCTCTGCAACAGTTAAGCACTCAATCATCACTGACCCTCTGTTAGTGCAGCACACCCCTAATATTGACCCTGTGACAGTGCAGCTCTCCCTTAATATTGGTCTTCTGACAGAGTGGCACTTCCTTGATGAAGACAATCTGACAATGCAGCTTTCCCTCACTACTGCTCTTCTGAGAGTGCAGCATTCTGTCATCGTTGACTCCTTGATAGTGCAGCAACATGCTTCTTATTGACTCTCCGACAGTGCTGCCCCTCTGTACTGACTCTACAACATTAGTATTGACCCCCTGACGGGCTGTTCTCTTTCAGTACTCACCCCCGCAAAGGGAAGCTCTCCCTCATCTTTAACCCTCTGACAGTCCAGCACTCCGTTAATATTAACCCACTACCAGTGTGGCTCTCCCTGACATTTGAACCACTGACAGTGCAGAACTCCAACAAGATGATCCTCTGAGTGTCGCACACTGACAATATTGGCCCTCCAACAGTGTAGCACTCCCTCAGTGCTGACCGTCTGACATTGATACACGGATAGTGTAGCAATTCCGTATCATTGACCCACTGACACAGAAGAACTCCCTCAATATTGGCCTTCTGATAGTACTGCACTACTGATCCTTTGGCAGTGCAACGTTCCCTTGATATCAATCTTCTGACATTATAGCACTCCCTCAGTACTACCTCTCTGAACGTGCAGCACTCTCTCAGGAGTGATTCTGTGATATTTCAGCACTCCCACATCATTAATCCTCTGACAGTGCAAAACTCCGTTTATATCAACCCTACAATAGTGCACTATTTCCTCAATATTGTACCTCTGATTGTGTAATACTCCCTCAGTGTGATATCCTGACAATGCAGCACTCCCGCAGAAATAACTCTCTGATTAAGAATTTTCTTCTGTACTAAATCTTTGAAAATGAAGCATTCTCTCATTACTGACCCTTTGCTGTGCTGCTTTGCCTGAGCACTCACCCGCTGAAGTTGCAGTGCTCCATTAATAGTTGCCCTCCCACAGTGCACCACTTCCTTAATTTTGACCTTCGATTGTTGAGCACTCCCTTAACATGGACCCTTTGATAGTGTCGCATTCTTTTAATATTTGCCTGTTCACAGTGCAGCACTCCCCTAATATCAAAGCTCTGAGGGTGAAATAGTGCTTTAGTATTGACCAATTGAGAGTGCAGCATTCCCTCGGTGCGAACTCTCTGCCAGTGCATTACTCCCTTATTATCTAACCACAAGCAGTGGGGCACTCCATGAATACTGGTCCACCAACAGTGCTGCATTCCCTGAATATTGGCCATCGAGAATGCGGCATCCCCTTAATATTGACCTGTTCACAGTGCAGTACTCTCCCAGTATCAAACCTCTATCAAAGGGTCCGCACTGAGGGAGTGCCCCATTGTCAGTAGGTCAATTGTGAGGCAGTGCCACTTTGTCAGAGGGTCAATACTGAGTTAGTGCCTCATTTTAGTAGGGTCAGAATTAAGGAAGGGCCTCACAACACAGAGTCAGTACTGAGGTAGTGTAGCACTGTCAGAGGATAAGTTGAGGGAATGCCTTATTGTCAGTGGTTCAGTTCTGAGGCAGTGCCTCCATGTAATGGATTTCGAATTGAGGGAGGATGACATGGTTAGAAGGTAAGTATTAAGGTATTGCAGTCAGACTGTCACTACTAAGGGAGTACATCATTGTCAGAGGGTCTGTCCTGAGGCATTGAAGAACTGTCAGAGGCGAAGTACTGAGGGAGTGCTTCTCTGACAATGACTCCCTCTGCAGGGTTATCATGTCATTTCTGGAGAGTCAGTCTTGAAGGAGTCACCCATTGAGAGGGAATCAGCTCTGATAGAGGGCCTCATTATCAGAGGGTGAGTACTGAAGGAGTTGTAAGCGGGTCAGTTCTGAAGCAGTGCCTCATTGTAAGGGAGTCAAAATTAAGGGTGTGCCTCACGATTGAAGAGTCAGTCCTGAGGTACTTCAGCTCCACCAGAGGTTCAGTTCTGAGGCAGTACTCATGACTGGAGTGCCATCCCTGAAATAATGCCACATTGTCCGAGTGTCAGTTCTGAGGCAGTATCTCTTTGTCAGATTGCCTGTAGCTGTTCTGCAAAGCGGCCACCCAGTCTACACTTCATTTCCCCAATGAGATGCAGTCAGTGGGTCGATTGTGAGGCAGTGCCTCAATGTAATGGGATCAGAATTTAGAGGATCACATTTAGAGGATCAATACTGAGGACTGCAGCACTATCAGAGGTTAAGTTCTGAGGGAGGGCCTTATCATCAGCGGGTCAGTAGAGAGGCAGTGCCTCTTTGGGAGGGGGATGGATTGAAGTAGGGCCATACGATTACTAGGTTATCTCTGAGGTAATGGAGCACTCTCAGGCGGTCACAACAGTGGAGTGCATTATAGTCAGAGGGTCAATACTGATTCAATAGTCAAAATTGGGGGAGTGCCACACGATTAGAGAGTCAGTACTGAGGTATTGTAGCAGTGTCAGAGGGTCAGAACTGTGGGAATGCATTATTGTCAGAGTGACATGCTGAACCAGTGCCTCATTTAAGGGGGTCGGAATTGAGGAAGTTCATCATGTTTACAGGGTCATTACTGAGGAAGGGCCCCGTAATCAGAAGATCAGCATAGAGGGAGTGCCTTATTATCACGAGGTCAGTTCTGAGACAATGTCTCACTGTTCGAGGGTGAGCAGTAAAGGAGTGACTCGTTGTTAGAGGATCCATTCCGAGGCAGTGCCTCAATGTGATGGAGTCAGAATAGAGGGAGTGTCAAATGTCAGGGGCTCAATATTGAGGTCTTGAAGAACTGTGAGAATGTCAGTACTGAGGTAATGCAGCACTGTCAGAAGGTCAGAATGATGGGAATGTATTATTGTCAACGGGTCAGTTCTGAGGGATTGCCTAATTGCAAAGGGATTAGAATTGAGGGAGTTTCGATGGTCAATACTGAGGTAATGCAGCACTGTCAGAGGGTCAGGACTGAGGGAGGGACTCATTATCAAAGGGTCAGTACTGAACGAGTACCTTATTGTCAGCCGGTCAGTTCTGAGGCAGTACCTCTTTGTCAGAGGATCTGTTCTGAGGGATTGCCTCATTGTCAGAGGATCTGGTGTCAGGCACTGCCCGGATGTAATAGGGTCAGAATTGAGGGAATGCAACACGCTTA
>NW_025971929.1:0-10086 GCF_021869965.1 Rhincodon typus
GTGGAGTAGCAGATAGTGAAGGGCACTGTCGGAGAATGCAGCAGAATTTGATAGATTGGAGAGTTGGGCGGAGAAATGGCAGATGGAGTTCAATCCAGGCAAATGCGAGGTGATGCATTTTGGAAGATCCAATTCAAGAGCGAACTATACGGTAAATGGAAAAGCCCTGGGGAAAATTGATGCACAGAGAGATCTGGGTGTTCAGGTCCATTGTACCCCGAAGGTGGCAACGCAGGTCGATAGAGTGGTCAAGAAGGCATACGGCATGCTTTCATTCATCGGATGGGGCATTGAGTACAAGAGTTGGCAGATTGTATAGGAGTTTGGTTCGACCATATTTGGAATACTACGTACAGTTTTGGTCGCCACATTACCAAAAGGATGTGGATGCTTTGGAGAGGGTGCAGAGGAGGTTCACCAGGATGTTGCCTGGTATGGAGGGCATTAGCTATGAAGAAAGGTTGAGTAGATTAGGATTATTTACATTAGAAAGATGGAGGTTGAGGGGGGACCCCTGATTGAGGTCTACAAAATCATGAGAGGTATAGACAGGGTGGATAACAAGAAGCTTTTTCTCTAGAGTGGGGGGCTCAATTGCTAGGGGTCACGATTTCAAGGTGAGAGGGGAAAAGTTTAAGGGAGATATGCGTGGAAAGTTCTTTACGCAGAGGGTGGTGGGTGCCTGGAATGCGTTGCCAGCGGAGGTGGTAGAGGCGGGCACGATAGCGTCATTTAAGATGTATCTAGACAGATACATGAATGGGCAGGGTGCAGATGGATACAGATCCTTGGAAAATAGGTGACAGGTTTAGATAGAGGATCTGGATCAGCGCAGGCTTGGCGGGCCAAAGGGCCTGTTCCTGTGCTGTAATTTTCTTTGTTCTTTGTTCTTAGAGATAGTGTTGTGCTAGGGATCCAAATTGACAAGCAGCTGGATTCAGACTGCATAAAGGAATTTTAAATTAAGCCCCTTATGGCTAAAGGCAGAAGCAACATCCATTCTAATAGAGTGGGGTTGATTCAAACCCATGTTCCAGAGGTACTTAATTTTTTTTTAAAAAGCTAACATGTTAGCTAAAATATATAATATGCTTCAGACATCACTGCCAAATTCACACACAAAAAACTTACCAGTGGGGAAAGTGATGGAGGAGTGCTATGATAGAGATCAAAATATAGTTGCAAGGTCGACATATCCAGTAATACTGAAAAATAATTAACAATGTAAGGGAATATCGAGGAATGGGATTTAAAATTCACATACTATTTAGTAAGAATATTTTTTACGTTGCTCAAACATCGAGATTTGGAGATTAGGAACCCAGCAATAACATTTCAAGAAAAAAAGCTAATTAATATAGAATTATTCCACAAAAACATAAGGAAAGAAAATAATTACACAAAAACCAACTGTTGATTATATGGGTACAGGCATTGGTGAGTCACACATGGTACAGATATATACTGTACTGATTGGTCATAGAGGGTACAGGTATGTATTGGTTGGTCACAAATAGTACAAGGGTTAAGAAGTGCATTGGTTGAAAACACCTGGTACAAAAATATACTGTTTGGATACATTGCACATAGCTAAAAGGAACAATAATAGTTCAGAATATGCTTTTATGAACCTGTATATATGAAGTCAATAAAATCTAGGTAAAGGTTGAAAAAGACATATGAAATATTTGTCTTTTCTCAAAGAGATTGGAATGCAAAAGGTGTAAAAAGGTATGATTCAGTACAAACTCTTAGTCAGACTTCATTTGGAGTACAGTGCTGTTTTGGGTAATAAAGTTCAGGATAGACATATTAGCCTTGGAAGGAGTGTTATTCTGATTTATCAGAACAACATGAGGTTGGGTTGCATAAATTTGACATATCACGTAACATTTAGAAAGTTAGTGGTGATCTGACCAAAATTAGAATGCGAAAGTGATTCGAGAAGGAGAATGCATTTCCTCTTGTGGAGGAAATCAGACTGAGAGAGAATGACTTCAAAATTGAAGTGAGACTGTTAGAAGTGAAATCAGAGCGCATTTTTTTTAAACAAAGTGTAGCAAAAATCTGGAAAACTTTCTCCAGAAGATTGGTGAATCAACCTGAGATGTCCAATGAAGATTTTCTGAGACTGATGGATTTTTGTTCAGTATGATGAGTCATAGAACAAAAATGAGTTACAGATTAGACACAATTTAATTGAATTACAGACTAGGCTAACAGGATTTTTTAAAAAAATGTATTTATTCATTTGTAGGAAGTGGGCATTGCTGGCTGGACAGCATTTATTGCCAGTCCCTAGTTGCCCTTGAAGGTGGTGGTAAGTTGCCTTCTTGAACCACTGCAGTCTACCTGCCATGGGTTGATGCACAATGCCATTAGAGAGCGAATTCCCAGATTTAGACCCAATGACAGTGAAGGAACAGTGATATACTTCCAAGTCATGAAGGTGAGTGGCTGGGAGGGGAAATTACAGGTGGTGGTGTTCCCATATATCTGCTGCTTCCGGGATGGAAGTGGTTGTGGGTTTCGAAGATACTGTTTGGGGATCTTTGGTGAATTTCTACAATGTTTCTTGTAGATAGTACACACTGTGGCTACTGAGCATCGGTGGTGCAGGGAATGGATGCTTATTAATGTAGTGCCAATCAAGCAGGCTGCTTTGTCCTGGATGTTGTCAAGCTTCTTGAGTATTGTTGGAGCTGCACTCATCCAGGCAAGTGGGGAGTACTCCATTGCACTCCTGACTTGTGGCTTGTAGATGGTGGACAGGCTTTAGCGAATCAGGAGATGAGTTACTCGCCGCAGTATTCCCAGCCTCTGGCCTGCTCCTGCAGTCAATGTGTTTATGTTGTGAGCCCAGTTGAGTTTCTGGTCAATAATAACCACCACGATGTTGCTAATTGGGGATTCAATTATGGTAACACCATTGAAAGTCATGTGGCGGTGGTTCGATTGTCTCTTATTGGTGATGGTCCTAGCCTGGCATTTGTGTGATGCAAATGTTACTTGCCACTTGTCAGCCCAAGCCTGGATACTGTCCAAATCTTCTTGCATTGTGTCTGAGGAGTCATGAATGGTGCTGAACATTGTGCAATCATTGACAAACATCCCTTCTTCTGACCTTATGAAGGAGGGAAGGTCATTGATGAAGAAGTTGAAGATGTTTGGGCCCAGGACACAATCCTGAGGAACTCTTGCAGACATGTCCTGGAGCTGAGATGATTGACCTCTAACAATCACGACCATCTTCCCATGTGTCAGGTATGACTCCAACCAGCAGAGAGTTTGCCCCTGATACCTATTGATTCCAGTTTTGCTAGGGCTCCTTGGTGCCACACTCAGTCAAATGCAGATTTGATGTCAAGGTTGTCACTCTCGCATCACCTCTAGAATTCAGCTCTTTTGTCCATGTTTGAACCAAGGCTATAATGAGGTCAGGAGCTGAGTGGCCCTGGCGGAACCTCCAAACTAGGCATTATTGAGCAAGTTATTGCTGAGAAGGTGCTGCTTGATAGCACTGTTGATGACACCTTCCATCACTTCAATGATGATTGAGAGTAGACTGATAGGGTGGTAATTGACTGGGTTGGATTTGTCCTACTTTTTATGTGCAGGACATACCTGGGCAATTGTCCATATTGTCAGGTAAATGTCAGTGTTGTAACTGTATTGGAACAGCATGGCTCGGGGAGCAACAAGTTCTGGAGCACACATCTTCGGTACTATTGTCAGAATCCTGTCCGGGCCCGTAGCCTTTATAGTATCCAGTGTCTCCAACTGTTTCTCGATGTCATGTGGAGTGAATTGAATTGGCTGAAGACTAGTATCTACAATGCAGAGGACCACCGGAGGAGCTTGAGATAGATCATCCACTCAGCACTTCTGGCTGAAGACTGCTGCGAAAGCTTCAGCCTTATCTTTTGCATTGATGTGCTGGGTTTTTCCATCATTGAGGATGGGGATATTTGTGGAGCCTTCTCCTGCAGCGAGTTGTTTAATCGTCCACTACCATTCACAGCTGGATATGGCAGGACTGCAGAGCTTAAATCTTATCCATTAGTTGTGGGATCACTTAGCTTTGTCTATCAATTCCTGCCTGTGCTGTTTGTCATGCAAGTAGTCCTGTTTGGTGGCTTCACAAGGTTGACACCTTATTTTCAGCTATGCTTGATGCTGCTCCTGGCATGCCCTCCTGTGCTTTCCAATGAACTAGGGTTGATTCCCTGCCTTGATGGTAATGGCTAAATGGGAGATTTGCCTGGCCATGAAGTTACAGATTGTTTTGATGTACAGTTCTGATACTGTTGATAGCCCGGAGTGCTTCATGGATGCCCAGGTCTTAAATTGTGAGACCTGTTTGAAGTCTGTCCCATTTAGCACGGTGATAGTGCCACACAACACGATGGAGGTTACTCTCAACATGAAGGTGGGACTTCATCTTCACAAGGACTGTGCAGTGGTTGCTCTTACTAATATGGTCATGGACAAATGCAAATGCAGCTGGCAGATCAGTAAGGATGAGGTCAATTGCGTCTTTCCCTCTTGTTGGTTCCCTCACCACGTGCCACAGAACCAGGCTAGCAGTTATGTTCTTTAGAACCTGACCAGCTTGATCATTAGTACTACTGCCAAGTCACTCTTGGTGTTGGACATTGAAATCCCCTAAACAGAGTGCATTTTGTGCTGTTGCCATCCTCAGTGCTTCCTCTAAGTGTTGTTCAACATGGAGGAGTACCGATTCATCAGCTGAGGGAGGACGGTACTTGGTAATTAGCAGCAGGTTTCCTTGTCCATGTTTAACCTGAAGTTTTGAGACTTTATGAGGTCCGGAGTCAATGTTGAGGATTCCCAACTGTATACCACTGTGCCATCACCTCTGCCGGGTCTGTCCTGCTGGTGGGACAGGACGTATCCAAGGATGGTGATGGTGATGTTTGGGACATTGTGAGGTATCATTCTATGAGTTTGGCTAAGTCAGGCTGTTACTTGACTAATCTGTGTGACAACTCTCCAAATGTTACCACTGGCCCACAGGTGTTTGTAAGGAGGACTTTGTGGGGTTGACAGGGCTGTTTCTGCTGTTATCTTTTCCAGTGCCTAGGCTGATGCCAGGTAATCGATCTGGTTTAATTTCTTTGAGACTTTACCTTGATTGGTACAACTGATTGGCTTGGTAGGCCATTTCAGGGGGCAACTGAGAGTCAACAACATTGCTGTGGGTCTGGAGTGACATGTAGGCCAGACCAGGTGAGGATGGCAGATTTTCTTCCCTGAAGGATATCAGTGAACCAGATGGGTTTTTCCAACAATCAAAATTAGTTCATGGTCTTCAGTCGATTCCTTTTTCCAGATTTTTTTAAAAATTGAATTCAAATTCCATTATCTTCTGAGGTGGGATTCGAACCTGGGTCCCCAGAACATTAGCTGAGTTTCTATATTAGTAGTCTAGCAATAATATCGCTAGGTCATTGCCTCTTCTGAATGAATGGATTCCTCCTCATTTGATCTTCGCATGTTACAGAAGGTCTGCTATTATACTGGATGTTTTATTATTATGCTATTATGGGTCTATTAAGGTGCTCAGTGAGGGCCCTGGGGAGTGTTATGAAACAGAGATCTAGGGGTACACATTCAAAGCATAGTTCAAAGTGGAGTCACAGGTAGACAGGGTGGCGAAGGCATCATTCAGCATACCTCCCTTCATCGGTCAGAGCACTGAGTACAGGAGTTGGGACACTTTGTTGCAGCTGTATAAGTTGTCGGTGAAGCCACATTCAGAGTACTGCATGCAGTTGTGGTCACCCTACTATAGAAATGATATTATTAAACTAGAAAGAGTACAGAAAAGATTTACTAGGATGCTATCTAGGCTGGAAGGTTTGAGTTATAAGGAGAGGTTGGATAGGCTGGGACTTCTTTCCCCTGGAGCATAGGAGACAGAGGGGTGACCTTATAGATGTCTATAAAATCATGAGAGACATTTACAAGGTAGATAGCAAACAGCGTTTCCCCATGGTAGGAGAATCTAAAACTAGAGGGCACAGATTTTAGGTGAGAGGGAAGAGATACAAAACAGTCCAAAGGGGCAATTTTTTCACACAGAGGGTGACGGATGTCTGGAACGGGCTGCCAGAGGTACTGATGAAAATAAGTACATTTTCATCATTTAAGAAATAGTTACATAGGTACATGTCAGTATCGGATAGGTATGGAGGAATATGGACCAAACACAAACAAATTGTTTAATTGTGAAAACCAGGCGGCAAGTTGGGCCAACAGGCATGTTTCCATGTTGTAGACCTCTGTACTCTATCTCCCTGTTGAGCATTGTGATCAAGGTATTTACCAGCACTGCCTTATCAGACTACAGGTCTTAGCTAAATGCATCTATCACAAATCTCTGTGTGGTTTCTGACCTGGTAGATCTATGACTTAAGTAATCTTCCCAGTACAGAGAAAGGCTACAAAACAAAGACCACTGTGTATTGTCTTCATCAAACTCCCAAATGGCATTCCACCATATAAAGAGAGGTAGTCTATTTGAGCTGCTGGGGAAAAAAAGCTAGCTGTCTGCTGACTCAGATCAGTGTGATCTCCTTACTCCCTGACAACATGAGGGGTAAGGTCAACTAATGACAGGCCAACACTGAAACCTTTTGAGACCCACAGTTTGATCAAACAGGGATTTGTTCTGACACCAACACTCTTTGGCATATTCTTCTTTCTGCTGTTATCATATGCTTTCATGCCATCTGCAGAGGGGTCTACTCACATTATAAAGCTAACAGAAAGTTGTTTAGCCTTGCTAACCTGTGGTCAAAGACTAACATCCGCCCAAACACTGTTGCATTAACAGTAATTTCCGATATTAAGGAACACTTTTAATAGTAAATGGATCAACTCTCTGACATGTATAAGCTTCTAGTTTCACCATCAGGAACACAAATGTCATGATCAAAATGTAGTCATACCACCATCAATCAGCAGCGACAATGTGGTGTTCATTATGTTATGACATACAGAAAGATAACTAAATCAAATTCGCCTCCCTATCCCTGTCTTTGCAACATGGTAAAATTTAAATTACTCAAGGACCTCAAATTTGACCCCAATGGCTTTTAACCAGAATTTTTGAATAACTGGTAATAGGCACTGGGTTTATAGCTTCAAGAAAAGATTGAACAATTTATTAATAAACACTAACTTTAGCAGAACAAAGTTAAACCACATGGTAACCTAACTGATGTCTATGATTTAAACACAATCTTCTTTGATTCTAGCCCCCACTCTCACAAAGACAGATAGACACAGAGACAGGTAAGGGATAAATAGAAAGAAAAAAAAATGAGATGTAACTCGCCAATTCATTTAAACTGTTTCCACGATCGATAATCTCACCGGCACATGGGATTATATCTTGCTTGGTTTCTGATGACACTGATGCATGCAGATAGCTTCGGTCAGGCTCTGAGGAATATTTGTTTAATTCTTATAACTAGGATTCTATTGTCTGAGTTCAATTACAAAGAACAAAGAAAATTACAGTACAGGAACAGGCCCTTCGGCCCTTCAAGACTGCACCACCAATCTACCCGTCACGACTAAAAACCCCTACACTTCTGGGAGCTGTATCCCTCTATTCCCATCCTATTCATGTATTTGGCAAGACGCCCTTTAAAAGTCACTATCATATCTGCTTCCACTACCTCCCCCAGCAGAGTTTCAGGCACCCACCACCTCAGTGTAAGAAAACTTACCTCGTACATCACCTTTAAACCTTGCCCCTCGCACTTGAAACCTATGCCCCCTAGTAACTGACTCTTCCACCCTGGGAGAAAGCTTCTGACTGTCCACTCTTTCAATTAGTTGATAATGAGAGGATAACCAGGGAGCAATGACACATCAGTCCTACAGTTAAAGTAGCCAAAATCCGTCTGACCCAAACAATTCAAAAACCAGTTCAAACTCTGGCCTCTTCCTGCCAGACTGGTCATC
Organism: Rhincodon typus; assembly: GCF_021869965.1. NCBI lineage: Eukaryota > Metazoa > Chordata > Chondrichthyes > Orectolobiformes > Rhincodontidae > Rhincodon > Rhincodon typus. The sequence goes on from NW_025971929.1 coordinate 7,999, forward strand.
TTCCCATGAGGTCCCAATTAACATTCAACATCCATCTGTTTCAGCATAAGATCTCTCTGGAACCAAAACATCTAGAGAATTCTTTGAACAGGAATCAACCTGCAATTAAATTCCAGACCTAGCCTCATAAACAAACAACAGTTCATTTGTTATCCTTTTAAAAAAATATATGCTGCAGATCACAGTCCAAGGATCACCTTCAGCTCTCAGCTCACAGTTCACAGCTCCTAGCCAAAAATGATTTTAAAAATTGATGAAAAATCAGCAAATCATCATTTCTAACAAAAGCTTCACATATCTAGGCTCCACAATCACCAGCAATCTCTCACTTGATGCTGATATCAATACACTTCAAAAAAGCTACAGTAATGTCCAAGCTGAAAGGGATTGTGGAACAACTGAGAGCGTCAAACTGTTAATAAAACAAGTCTGCATACATGAAGCACAACTCTACAAGTGCTACGACCTCAATAACACACCCCACACAGGAAAGGCCAAATAGTTGCCATTTTTGCTGTCTCAGACATATCCTTGGCATCACTTGGTAGGACTACGTCACCAACGCAGAGGTTTTGAACACTGCTAATTTTGTCAGCATGCACCCATTATTAAGGCATCATCATCTGCTCTTATTCAGCCAGGCTAATTGGATGGATAACTGCTACATACCCAAACACCTTCTGTACAGTGACGTGGACACGGAGTCACAACCTCCTAATGTCGATCCCTCTGCTACAAAGACATTTTCAAGCAAGAAATAAGATGGCAGGCATTGACACTGACGACTGGGAGATAGTCACTAAGGATGATGACCTCTGGAGGCTGATAGTTTGGAGGGGCAGTCAAAGAAGTGAGCAGATGTTAAAAGCTCAGCTAGCTAAGAGGATCTGGAGAAAACAGAGGCAAGTGAATCATGTACCATCTCAGCCTATTGCCTCGGTCTGCAGCAAGTGGGTCAGTACAAGACTCTCGTGCCATACCAGATGATGCTTAACACAAAGGTAACCACCATGATCATTACACAAGATACAGGGTGCCACCATGTTTTTTGCTCTAAAGTGTATCACTTCACATTTATACATATTAAATTTCCCATCATGTCTCTGCCTACTCATTAGTCTATGTCCTCCAGAATTCTACAGAAGTACTTTATTGAAAATAGAATGCTTTGGGGCACCTTGTGATACAAAGAACAAAGAACAAAGAAAATTACAGCACAGGAACAGGTCCTTCGGCCCTCCAAGCCTGCGCCGATCCAGATCCTCTATCTAAACCTGTCGCCTATTTTCCAAAGATCTGTATCCCTCTGCTCCCTGCCCATTCATGTATCTGTCTAGATACATCTTAAATGACGCTATCGTGCCCGCCTCTACCACCTCCGCTGGCAACGCATTCCAGGCACCCACCACCCTCTGCGTGAAGAACTTTCCACGCATACCTCCCTTAAACTTTTCCCCTCTCATCTTGAAATCGTGACCCCTAGTAATTGAGTCCCCATTCTGGGAAAAAGCTTCTTGCTATCCACCCTGTCTATACCTCTCATGATTTTGTAAACCTCAATCAGGTTCCCCCTCAACCTCCATCTTTCTAATGTAAATAATCCTAATCTACTCAACCTCTCTTCATAGCTAGCGCCCTCCACACCAAGCAACATCCTGGTGAACCTCCTCTGCACCCTCTCCAAAGCATCCACATCCTTTTGGTAATGTGGCGACCAAAACTGTACGTAGTATTTCAAATGTGATCGAACCAAACTCCTGTACAACTGTAACATGACCTGCCAACTCTTGTAATCAATGCCCCGTCCAATGAATGAAAGTATGCCGTATGCCTTCTTGACCACTCTATCGAGCTGCGTTGCCACTTTTGGGGTACAATGGACCTGAACATCCAGATCTCTCTGTGCATCAATTTTCCCCAGGGCTTTTCCATTTACCGTATAGTTCGCTCTTGAATTGGATCTTCCAAAATGCATCACCTCGCATTTGCCTGGATTGAACTCCATCTGCCATTTCTCCGCCCAACTCTCCAATCTATCTATATTCTGCTGCATTCTCCGACAGTGCCCTTCACTATCTGCTACTCCAC
>NW_025971930.1:0-10086 GCF_021869965.1 Rhincodon typus
CACACACACACACACACACACACACACACACAGAAGCGGAGCAAACGTCTTTTGTCACGGACTCCAAACATTAAAGACATTCGAAGGACTTGCAATTATTTAGCACGTTTTGTGACCTTCGCTATACAACCAGAGAAATACTTATGAACCATGGACGTTGTTATAATGTTGGAAGTGCAGTAATTAATACGTGCAGAGCAATCCCCCACAAGAAACAATGGGATAGATGACAAGACAATCCATTTCTGTTTGGAAATCAGGACAAAGGGTAAATTGAACTACCTTTATTGAGTTTTTCTTGATGAGGTAGCAGAGTGTATTGATGAGGTTAATGATGTGATTGTCAGCAAGAAAGCCAGGAGTGAGATAGGCGAAACTTCTTTAATCAGAAAGCTGTTAGGATTTGGAATGAGCTGCCTGGGAGAGTGAGAGAAGCGGATTCCAAATGAGGTTTCAAAAAAGAGAGTTGGGTATATATTTCAAAGTGTTAAATTTAGAGGGCTATGGAGATAGGGCTGGAGATTGAGACTAGCTGGGTAGCTCTTTCAGGAGCCAGCACAGACACGAGAGTTGAATGGCCTCCTTCTGTACTGTAACATTCATTGATTCTATGATGTGTGTTGTCTTCCAACAGGTTCTTGATTCAGTGCCAAGTAACAGATTTGTGACAAAAGTTAAAGTTTTTGGAATAAAAGGTTCAGTGACAACCTGGATGCAAAATTGACTGAGTGACAGGAAACCGAATAGTGGCAAACAGTTATTGTTCAGACTGAAGGAAGGTTTATAATGGTGCTCCTCAGGGTTTAGCAATCAGACCCCCTGCTCTTCCTGATACAGACTCATAATTTAGATCTTCATGCACAATTTCACAATTTACGGATGATATGAAACTTGGAAGCATTGTGAACCATGAAGAATGTAATGTAGAACTTCAAAAGGACCATTGACAGGTTGGTGGAGTGGGTGGACAAGTGGCAGGTGAAATTTAATGGAGAGAAATGTGAAGTGATTGATTTTGATCAGAAGGACACAAAGAGACAACTCTAGAGAGGTAGGAGCATAGGGACCTGGTGCCACATGTGTATAAATCACTGAAGGTGACAGGGTTGATGGGGAATGTAGTTAATAAAACATATATGATTTTGGGCTTTAACAATGGGGCATAGACAACAAAAACCACAAGTTGTATTAAACCTGTGTGAACACATGGTTTGGATAAATTGATTGGTAAGGGGGTCAAGGGTTATGGAGAGAAGGCAGAAGAATAGGATTGAGAAATATGGGCCAAATGGCCTGCTTCTGCTCCAATTTCTTATGGACTCAGCTGGAGGAATCCATCCAGCTATGGGCATTACTCTTAAGGAAAAGCATTAAGTTATTAGAAAAGGTGCAGAAAAGATTTGCAAGTACATTTCCAGGAATGAGGGAATTTTAGTTACAGAGAAGAATGGGAGAAGTTCAGAGTGTTGTCCTTGGAGAAGAGAAGGCTGAGAGGAGCTTTGATAGTGATGGTCAAAATCGTAAGATGTTGGGACAGAACAGCTCGGGAGAAACTAATCCTCCTGGTGGGAGAATTGAGGCTCACAGGTCAGTTGCAAATGAAGCAATTGTGACATGAGGACAAACTGTCTCCAAACGGTGAGTGGCTTGAATCTGGAATGTACAGTCTGAGTGTGTGTTGGAGGCAGGATCAGTCAAAGCTTTCAAAGACAATGGGCTCATCATCTGCAAATGATAAATTGTGGAACTGTAGGGAAAAGGTGAGGGAGTGGCAGAAGGCAAATGGTTATTTCGGGGTGGAGCTTGCGAACAGCATAGACATGACAGACCAAGTAGCCTCCTTCTGTGCTGTAGCCGTTCTGTGATTCCTTGAGAGCCCCTCTGCTCCTGTTTGTTCAGAGGCCATCGGATCTTTTACGTGTACCTGGAAGAGCAAACATGACCCCAAGTTCATGCAAAAGACACAGAGTAATGAGTGGTCAATTTTTTTAAAAATATGTTTTCATGGGATTGGGCATCATTGACAGGGCAAGGATCTATTGCCATCCCCTAATTACCCTTGAAATAAATGGCTTGCCAGACCATTTCAGAGGGCAGTTAGGAGTCAACCAGATTGCTGGGGGTCTGGAGTCAGGAGTAGGCCAGACTGGGTAAGGCCAGCAGATTACCTTCCTTAAACGGCATTAGTGAACCAGGGTAGGTTTTTTAACAAGAAATTATAGCTTCATGATCACCATAATTGAGATTGCTTTATGTTTCAGGTTTTAATTACAACTTAAATTCCACCAGCTGCCATGGTAGGATTTGAACCCATGTACCCGGGGCTTAATGCAGTACTAGACCCGTGATATTACCACTGCTAGTCTCCTACTTAATGACGCTTATGGCTGCACACCCGCCTCTGTCCCTTTTATGGACAGAATGATTGAACTACAGGACTTTGTTACCCCATGTACCAGGAGAGGGTGTGGTACCCTGTTATTAAGATGTGTTCAGACTATGAGAGACACTACAGGAACCCACATGAGCCAAATTAGGATGCAAGTTGCTGTCTGACCATTATGGATAATGAGACTAAGAGCCACACTAAAGGCAACCCCAGCTCAAGTTTAACACAGTCGGGAGCTTTCAGCTGACTTTCATCCAATATACATTTCTGCTTCCACCTCCACGACATTGTCTAATTCCAAACCAGCCTCTGTCGATCTGCTGCTGAGTCTCCTGTACATCATTTTGCTACCTCCAGACTCGATTACAGCAATGATTTCTGTCTCACACCCTCTGTAAACTTGGGCTCTCCTCCACACCTCTGCTGGTCTATGCCCTCTGGCCTACAGTGGCTTCCAGTCTCACTTTGTTTATAAATCCTTAAATGGCCTTGTCACTCATAGATCCGCTACGGTGTAGAAAGAGGCTATTCAACCCATCAAGTCAGCACTGACCCTCCAAAGTACATCCCACCCACACTGAGCACCCCACCCTTTTCCCGTATTTATCCTGGCTAATTCACCAAGCCTGCAGACTACAGGGCAACTTAGCATGGCCAGTCCACTTAACCTGCACACCTTTTGAATTTTGGGAGGAAACTGGAGCATCTGGAAAAAACCCACGCTGACACGGGGAGAACGTGCAAACTCCACACAAGCAGCAGTAGGGGGCTGGAATCAAATCCAGGTCTCTGGTGCTGTGAGGCAGCAGTATTAACCTCTGTAATGTAACCTCTCTAACCTCCCCTTTCCCCACAACTCTCTGAGATTCTTGAACGTCGACAATTCCATCCTCTTCTATACCGTCATCTTCTTAGTGCCACTAATGTTGCCATACCATCAGCTGCCTACCCTCCAAGTTCCAGAACTCCATCCCAAAATCTCTGCATCCGTCAACTTCTTGCTCTCACTTCACAATGCTCCTTAAAAACTTGCCCTTTGGCCAAGTTCTGAGGAAGGGTCACTAGACCTGAAATGTTAACTCTGTTTTTTCCTTCACAGATGCTGCCAGACCTGCTGAGCTTTTCCAGCAACTTTGTTTTTGCTCCTTTGACCAAGCTGGGGTAAGATGTAACAGTGGTAGTGTCATTGGACAAATAATCCATAGGCCCAGGCTAATGCTGTGGCCTGCATGTGACTCCAGACCCACAGCAATATGGTTGACTCTTAATTGTTCTCTGAGATAGCCCTAGCAAGCCACCCAGATCAAGGACAATCAGGGATAGACAATGTATGCTAGTCTTGCAGAGACACCCACTTCTCATGAAAGAATAAACGGAGAAGTTGACCTCATGAATCCTTCTATAAGAACATAAGGGCTCAGAACAGCAATAGGCCATTCAGTCCCTCCAGCCTGCTCCAACATTTACTATGATCATGGCTAGTCTCATCTCGGCTTCAACTCCATTTTCTCACCTACTCACCGTAACCCTTTAACCCATTACAGATTAAAAATCTGTCTAGCTCCTTAAGTTTATTCAGTGTCCACACATCCACCACACTCTGGGATAGTGAATGCCACAGGTTCATGACCCTTTGAGAGAAGTAATTCCTCCTCATCTATGACCTATCATTTTAGATTGCCCCAGAAGGGGCAACATTTTCTCTCTGTCTACTTTGTCAATCCCTTTTTTGCATCTTGTATACCTCAATTAGATCTCCTGTTATCTTTCTAAACACTAATGAATATAAGCCTAAACTGCGCAATGTCTCTATGGTTCTCTATAATCCTCTCTGTTGCCCTTCCATGTGTTTGATACTGCTCCTGTGAACAGGGCACATTTTGCTACGTTAAGAGCACTATGTACATGTATGTTTTTGAACAGAAGGAGTCCCAACATCAATTATTCAATTGGCTTTGCTAATGTTTAGAGTAAAAATGATACAGGGCGGTTCAGATTATTACCTCAAAACAGGAGTATTAATCTAGAAACACCCATCAGGTGATTAAATCTAGGGAGGCAATGGCCTAGTGGTATTATCGCTAAACTATTAATGCAGAAACTCAGCTAATGTTCTGGGGACCCAGGTTCAAATCCTGCCATAGCACATAATTGAAATTGAATTCAATAAAGAATCTGGAATTAAGAGTCTAATGATGACCATGAAATCCATTGTTAGTAAAACCCATCTGGTTCACTGATGCCTTTTAGGGAAAGTAATCTGCCACCTTTATCTGGTCTGGCCTACATGTGACTCCAAACCTACAGCAATGTGGTTGATGCTTAACTGCCCTCTGGGCAATTAGGGATGGGCAACAAATGCTGGCCTAGCCAGAGATGCCCGCATCCCATGAGTGAAAAAATAAAAATGGCTTGCAATAGAGAATGTACCTGGACTGAGAATTGAAATTAAATTGTTGGGGATGGATCATGTTAGACATGAGTATACACATCCTATGAAAGGATTGAAAGTGATGAGCTGAATTGAAAAGTATTAATATGGTATTATTAATCTTCTGAGGGAACAAACATGCCAGCCCCCAAAGTTAATCAAACAAAATTCTAGATGTTCATCTTGCCCATTCCACACCTACCTGTTGATCCAAATGCTGCTTCTCTGCTCCCCTGGTCCTGTCAGCTAATATTGTACATTTAATTTGCTGAACTCAGCTATCCCCATCACTTCTGATGTGATCTCCATCCAACTCTGTGTACAGTTTCTTTTTGGAAGAGTTTATCACCATGCTATCTTCTGCATAAAAATTGAAGGCTAATGCTCACACTGAATAAGGAACAACAATATAGATGGCTCAGGGAGGATTACTGTACCTCCCTTCTTATGAATCCTATCAGTGTCCAGAAAAGAACACATCCTACAATAGTGGCACAAACTAGAGAGTGGTGAATCTATGGAATTCACTGCCTCAGAAGGCTGTGGAGGCCAGGTCATTGAGTACATTTAAGACTGAGATCGATAGGTTCTTGATTATCAAGGAGATCAAGGGCTATGGGGAGAAAGCGGGAGAATAGGGCTGAGGAACTTATCAGCCACGATTGAATGGCGGAGCAGACTCGATGGGCCGATTTCTGCTCCTATGTTTTATGGTCTTATAGGTTTGATAGGTCAAATGGTCTCTTTCTGTGCCACAGTATGATATAGCTCTTTTTGAAGTGTTGAAGAAAATTTTTAAATGTTGAATGTCACGGCAAATGAGATGCAAAACAGACATTGTCATTTTTATTTAGCCAATGCAGTCATTTTGAGAGAATTGCATTATTTGAATATTCTTAACATTAGCGACCATTATCGTGTACAATACTCTGTGAAATGTCATTATTTGTCTGACTTGACATGCTAAATGGTTTTTATGAGATATGCAGCACTAAGCTAATGGAATTTCTAAATGACTAGAAGCTTTTTTTAGTCAGAAGGACTCCGGGCTGAATTAAACTGTCCGCACGTAAACAGTTGCATTGAGAATTCAACAATAGTTACCACTGAAGAATTCTGACTCTTATTTCTGCTCGTCTTTGGGATTGATCTAATTTCTGGGCAGACCATTCAACCAAGAACAGATTTGTTATCTTTAAACTTGTACATTAATGATCTTAATGAGGTACAAAATGACCAGCCACATATCCACTGTGTTTAAATGCTTGTTACTTACTGTTCTTAAACCTCGAAAGCATTTCAGAGTTTCAGAATTTTTGAAGTGTGAAAAGATTGGGGAGCACAGTTTTCCTGGCCGATGTTCCTCCCTCAACTACCATCGACAAATCACTTAACTGCTTCTTATCTCCTAATTTTTTGTCTACAAATGCCGCTGTATCCGCCGATAAAACTCTGCTCCCAAAAGTCATTCGGTGGATGTCAAGCAATTTTAAAGTGTATCTGAGTTTCACCAAGTGCAAATCCATCTTCTTTTCCTTTTCTCAATCTGTTGGTTCAACTGGTGGCATCTGTGCCCATTGGTCTATCCTGCCTCCGATCCCCCTGTGACCCTACAGCACTCTGAGATCCCTACATATCTCCAACTCTGGCGTCTTGCTCACCCCCAGTTTTCCTTTCTTTCACCATTAGTGACAATGTCTGTAATTATCTCTGCTCCAAGCCCTGGGAATTCTAATCCTGAGCCTTTCCTCCTGATCGTGGGCTGTGGGTATTTCTGGCACAGTTGGCATTGATTGCCCATCCCCTATTGCCCTCGTGAAGATTGGTGTGAACTGTCTTCTGGGTGAAAGGATGAACTGTCAAGAGGATGTGGAGGTACTTCAGTGTGATTTGTACACAATGAGTCAGTGGTCAGATGAAGTATGATGTGGAAGATGTGAAGGTATCCTGTCGTGAAAACACGAAGGTCTGAAAGACAATAATATGGAAAGAAGGAGATGCAGCGAGACCTCAAATTCCATATCCACCAGCCACTGAAAGTAAGCAAACAGATACAGCAGGCAGTGAACAAGGCAAAAGGATCTGTACTCGATGGAGTTTAGAAGGATGAGGGGGGATCCGACTGAAACTTATTTATGTCAAAAAATGCACTGAGAGGCCTGAATAGAGTGGATGTGGAGAAGAGTTTTCCGCTTGTAGGAGCGACTAGGACCTGAGGACACAGCCTCAGACTTAAGGAATGACAATTTAGAACCGAGATGAGGAAGAGTTTCTTCAGCCAGAGGGTGGTGAATCTGTGGAACTGATTGCCACAGAAGATTGTGGAGGTCAAGTCATTGAGTGTATTGAAGACAGAGATAGATAGGTTCTTGACCGGTTAGGGGAAGAAGGTAGGAGAATGGGATTGAGAAAGATATCAGCCATGATTGAATGGCAGAGCAGACTTAATGGGCCAAATGGTCTAATTCTGCTCCTATGAATGGCCTAATTTTGCTGCTATACCTTATAGTCTTATGATATGTCGGTCTTCATAGTGAGAGGATTTGGAGCAGGAATGTCTTGTTGCAATTGTACAGGGCCTTGTTAAGACCACACCTGGTGTATTGTATGCAGTTTTGATGTCCTTATCCAAGGAAGGTTCTGGCTATGGAGGGAGTGCAACAAAGGTTTACCAGACTGATTCCTGAGATAGCAAGATTGACATCTGGAGAGAGACTGGTTCCATTAGGGCTATATTCACTGGTGTTTAGAAGAATGAAGAGGGATCTCATAGAAATCTATAAAATTCTAACAGAACTAGACAGTGTAAATGCAAGAAGGATGTTCCTGATAACCAAGGAGTCTAGAACCGGAGTCACAGTTCAAGATTACTAGGCTATTTAGGTCATAGACTCATAGAGTCATACAGCACAAAAACAGACCCTTCAGTCCAACTGATTCCGAGGAAAAAGACCCTGACTACTCGCCCTATCCATGCCCCTCATGATTTTGTTAACCCTTATAAGGTCAGCCCTCAGCCTCCGACAGTCCAGGGAAAAAAATCTCCAGCCTATTCTGCCTCTCTCCATAACTCAAACTCTCCAGCCCCAGAATCAACCTGGTAAATCTTTTCTGCACCGTCTCAAGCATAACAACATCATTCCTATAGAAGGACGACAAGAATTGAACGCAGTATTCTAAAAGTGCCTTCATCAATGTCCTATATAGCATCAACATAATGTGCTAACTCCTATACTTAATGTTCTGACCAATGAAGGCAAGCGTGCTAAATGTCTTCTTCACCACCCTGTCTACCTGCAACTCCAATTTCCAGGAATTATGCACCTGCACCCCTAGGTCCCTTTGTTTGGCAACACTCCTCAGGGTCCTACCATGAACTGTATAAGTCCTGCCCTGGTTTGCCTCATGTTTATCTGAATTAAACTCTGTCTGCCACTCTTCGGCCCATTGGCCCGTCTGATCAAGGTCCCATTGTACTCTGAGATAATCTTTTTCACTGTCCGTCACACCACCTATTTTGGTGTCATCTGCAAACTTACTAGCCATGCCTCTTATGTTCACATTCAAATCATTTATATAAATGATGAAAAGCAGTGGACCCAGCACCAAACCTTGTGGCACACAGCTGGTCACAGGTCTCAAGTCAGAAAATCAACCCTCCACCACCACCTTCCGTCTCCTATTTTTGAGCCAATTTTGTATCCAGTTGGTTCATTCTCCCTGGTTCCCATGTGATCTAACCTTACTATCCAGTCTACCATCCAGAACCTCATTGAACGCTTTGCTGAAGTCCATATAGACAACACCTACCACTCTGCCTTCATCAATCTTCTTTGCCACTGCTTCAAAAAGCTCAGTCAAGTTAGTGAGACATGATTTCCCACGCACAAAGCCATCCCAAGACTATCCCTAATCAGTCCTTGACTTTCCAAATGCAAGTAAATCCTGCCTCTCAGAATTCCCTCCAACAACTTAACCACTACTGACGTAAGGCTTACTAGTGTATAGTTCCCTGGCTTTTCCTTACAACCTTTCTTTAAGAATGACATCACCTTAGCCAACCTCCAATCCTCTGGCACCTTGCTTGTAGCTATCGATGATACAAATATCTCAGCAAGGAGCCCAGCAATCTCTCCCCTGGCTTCCCACAAGGTTCTGAGAAACATCTAATCAGGCCCTGGGGATTTATTCACTTTTATATGTTTAAAGACTCCAATACTTCCTCTTCTGTAATATGAACCCTTTTCAAGACATCACTACTTATTTCCCAAAGTTTCCTAGCTTCTACATCCTTCTCCACAGTAAAAACTGATGCAAAATATCCTGGGATGAAGAGAAATTTATTCACTGTAGGGAGTCACAGTGTCATAGAATCCCTACAGTATGGAAGCAGGCCATTCAACCCATTGAATCCACACTGAAAAACATCCCACCCAGAGCCATCCCCCTACCCTATCCCTGTAGCTCTGCATTTCCCATGTCTAACCCACCTAACCTGCACCTCCCTGCACACTATGAGCAATTGAGCATGGCCAATCCACCTAAACTGCACATCTTTGGACATTTTTCATCAGGGAATGGTGACCCTGTAGAATTCTCTGCCACAAAATGTGTTTGAGGCCAAAACATTGAATGTTTTCAAGAATGTATTAGATATAGTTCTTAGGGCTAAAGGAATTAAAGGGGTTAGAGAGAAAGTGGGAACAGGGTACTGAGTTGGATGAAACAGGAACACAAACAAAGTTGCTGGAAAAGCTTAGCAGGTCTGGCAGCATCTGTGAAGGAGAAAACAGAGTTAACGTGTCAGGTCCGGTGACCCTTCCTCAGAACTGATCATATTGAATGGTAGAGATAGTAGGAACTGCAGATGCTGGAGAATCCGAGACAACAAGGTGCAGGGCTGGATGAACACAGCAGGCCAAGCAGCATCATAGGAGCAGAGAGGCTGACGTTTCGGGCCTAGACCCTTCATCAGAAAAGGGGGAGGGGAAGGGGGTTTTGAAATAAATAGGGAGAGAGTGGGAGGCGGATAGAAGAGGGATAGAGGAGAGGATAGGTGGAGAGGAAACAAACAGGTCGAAGAGGCGGGGATGGGGCCAGGAAAGGTGAGTGTAGGTAGGGAGTTAGGAAGGGGATAGGTCAGTCCAGGGAGGACGGACAGGTCAAGGGGGCGGGATGAGGTTGGTCGGTAGGAGATGGAGGTGCGGCTTGAGGTGGGAGGAGGGGATAGGTGGGAGGAAGAACAGGTTAGGGAGGCAGGGACGAG
>NW_025971931.1:0-4333 GCF_021869965.1 Rhincodon typus
TGCTGCTTGGCCTGCTGTGTTCATCCAGCCCTGCACCTTGTTGTCTCTTGTTACCTTAGTGTTTTTCCAACTAACACTTTCATTCGACCTGAACTGGAGAATAGAATTACCAAGGTTGCTTGGAAAAACGAACAAGATGTCCTTGAGTTTATACTCCACCAATCTCCACATAAATGTCTCATCTTGTAAACATGTAAATCCTTCCTCCTTACGCACCACGTAAGCTGTTAATGGTGGGGGAAAACAAAATGGGTGTAAAAACGGGTGAATTAAAGGGTAGTAGGTGAGAGGGGGCCATCGCAGCTAACACCCTGAAGGTCGGGTAGGGGATGGGGTGTGCCTGATACGTGGGGACAAGCCACTCACCACCCTGTCTTGGAAATATATCACCGTTCCTTCAGTGTCTCTGGTAAAAAAAATCCTGGAATTCCCTCCCTAAGGGCAGTGTGGGTCAACCCACAGCACAGGGACTGCAGCGGTTCAAGGTGGTTTAGAGGACATTTCCCCCAGTGGGTGGTAGAAGTATGGAAGGTGCTGCCTGAGAGGGTGGGGGAGGCAGATACTCTCACAACATTTAAGAAGCATCTGGACGAGCAGTTAAAATGCCAGTGGATAGTATGCTGTGGCCAAGTAGGCTATGGGGAGGTGATGGCCTAGTGGTATTATTGCTGGGCTGTTCAATCCAGAGACCCAGATAATGTTCTGGGGACTTGGGTTTGAATCCTGCCACGGCAGATGGTAGAATTTGAATTCAATTAAAAAAAATCTGGAATTAATCGAATGATGACTGTGAACCCATTGTTGATTGTTGGGAAAAACCATCCGGTTCACTGATGCCCTTTAGGGAAGGAAACTGCCATCCTCACCTGGTCTGGCCTACATGTGACTCCAGACCCATAGCAATGTGGTTGACTCTTAACTGCCTTCTGGGCAATTAGGGATGGGCAATAAATGCTGCCTGGCCAGCGACGCTCTCATCTTGTGAATGAATTTTAAAAGGAAGTTCAGGTAAATGGGATCAGTATAGTTTGGAGTTGTTTATCAGCCTAGACACGGTGGGCCAAAGGGCCTGTTTATATGATGAATGATGTGGTGACAGTAACAAGGTCAACCTGGTGGCCCTCATAGAATATGAGTTCCCTGATTGGGGCTGTTAACCTGGTCCAATCAGGGAGCCCCAGCTGAAACAGGAGTGTCTTGCCCTTATTGGGTTTGTTCGTTACTGGTTCACTGGCCGGTGGAAATATTGAATGAATTTTTGCACATAGAGTCTATACCAAGTCACTGCACATACACACAGCTCGGGTGATGTGGGGAGAATATGTACTACTGGGAGAAACAGGAGTATCGGAGTTTCTGCTCACTCCATCAGTCAGCTCTAAGCTAGCTGGGTCAGTGCCATGTACCATGCATGTGTCAATAAAGAGTGACAGTGTGACAGGATACTGGCCATCGTGGAGTTAGTTTAGATGACTGTATAGCTCTACCACCTTCCCAAAGACAATAAATGTTGGCCAAGCCAGGGACAACCACATCCGGTGGGTGGATATTAAAAAGAACCTGATGATACCTGGCTCCCCCTCCCTGCTGTCTGTATTGTCCTGCCTGTCCATCAGCTGTTCCAGTCCAATGTTCCAAAGGCTGAAGCTACTCTCTTCGATCTTCTACCACAAGCCAGCTTCACTGAGATGGGGAGGAATTCCTTCAGCCAGAGGGCAGGGACTCTCTAGAACACTTTGCTGCAGAGGCCTGTGGAGGCCAAGTCACTAAATGTATTTCAGACAGAGATAGCCAGGGTCTTGTTGGTAAAGGGATCAAAGGTTATGGGGCGAAGGCAAGAGAATGGGGTTGGGAAATGTATCAGCCATGATTGAATGGCAGAGCAGTATTGATGGGTTGAATGGCCTAATGATCTTCCCACTCTGCCATCCTATCTCCTTCTTGACCAGCTGTTTCAGGCTGAAGTAACCTGTTTCCAACCCCAACCCATTGTGATGATTCCCTCACTCAGGCTCTCTATTTCCACCCCGATAACATCTCCTACATCTCAGCTCCTCCGCCGCTTAGAACCTTGTCCATCTCTTTACTACCAGACACAACTATTCCTGATCAGCCCTCCACATGGTGTCTCCCCTCGGGAAACCTCTCATCAGAGACTCTGTTATCCTGGTCCCAATCTTGCCATGTCGCCCACGTTCTTAGTGACAGACACTGATTCCCAAACCCAGCTACATCCCTCTCTGAAATTCTCACCCTTTCTGTTCAAATCCATCTCTAGCTTCACCTGGAAGCATGGGACAGGTGACAAAAAACAATGACTTATTTACAGCAATGCAACTTGCTCCTTAAAAAGCCCCAAATACACTTCATGAACACAACAAAAAAAGTCTACTGAGACAAATATAGGCAGTGAAAAATTCTGATGTTCAAAGTCTAGACCAGGCAACTTTAGCAATGATGACACAATGTCTACAAAGATCAGGACTGTTAATCCAGAGACCCAGACAATGTTCTGGGGACCTGGGTTCGAATCCCGCCAAGGCAGGTGGTGGAATTTGAATTCAATAAATATCTGAAATTAGGAATCTAATGATGACCATGAATCCATTGTTGGGGGAAAACCCATCTGGTTCACTAATGTCCTTTAGGGAAGGAAATCTTCCATCCTTACCTGGTCTGGCCTACATGTGACTCCAGACCCACTGCAATGTGGCTTACTCTTAACTGTCCTCTGGGCAATAAATGCTTCATGGCCAGTGATGCCCTCATCCTGCGAATGAATAAAGAAAAAAAAAACCTAGGTCTTCTTTCCTGTTAGAATTCTTTCTCTCCAGTCTCTAGTCTTAGCACAGGAGCCTCTGTCTTCACTATTGTTCAAAAGAATTGAGTACTTTTGACTTGTTTGGATCAGAGTGAGGGCTGCGGATGCGAGGAACTAACTGACAGTGAAGCCACGACGTAGGATTTAAGAGAGAAGATCAAAGCAGGATGTAGTAGGTTAGTATAGCGAGGAGAGGGCAGTGTAGCAGGGGAGGGGTTGGCACTGTCCTCTACAGCAGAGAGCAAGTGTTCAGAGGCTATGGGCACAAAAATAAAGTTGCTGGAAAAGCTCAGCAGGTCTGGCAGCATCTGTGAAGGAGAAAACAGAGTTAAACAGTTCTGAATTCTGAGTTCAGTTCTGAGGAAGGGTCACCAGACCCAAAACGTTAACTCTGTTTTCTCCTTCACAGATGCTGCCAGACCTGCTGAGCTTTTCCAGAAACTTCTGTTTCTGTTTCTGATTTACAGCATCCGCAGTTCTTTTGGTTTTTATCAGAGGCAATGGGCATCTGCCTGGTGGGATTGATTTGAGGGAACCTGTTGATGTGGTTCACATGGGGACTAATGAAAGGTAGGATAATAAGGAGGTTCTGCATAGGTCAATACGAGAATGTAGGCACCACATTAAGTAGCAGAACTTCACCGCTGAGGTGGTCGTCTCTGCCACCTGCCAATTGTCAGAAGGGAAATCAGATGAGAGTGTGGGTTAAAGATGGTGTGGGTGAAGTGGTTTTCAGTTTGTGGGACGTTGGCACCAATAGGGAATGTCTGGGGGAGGTGGGATCCATGTTGTTTACAGTCGAAACGTTTGGGAGCAGGTGTCCAAATGCACTTCATAACCAGGGAAGCAGAGAGGACTTAAGGAAAGACAGGGAGTCAAACTATAAAGATGTGTTTCATCAAAGAGTACAGACAAGGCCAAAGAGAAAGACACTAATGCAGGAAATAATAATAAGCAGTCCACGACAGGGGTAGAGAGCTCAGAGGAACGATGTGGCAGTAACGACGTGGCAGTAACGATGTGACAGTAACGATGAGGCAGTAATGATGAGACAGTAACAATGTGGCAGCAATAATGTGGCAGTAACGATGAGGCAGTAACGACGCAGCAGTAACAATGTGGCAGTAACGACGTGGCAGTGACGACGAGGCAGTAATGACACAGCAGTAACGATGAGACAGTAATGATGCGGCAGTAACAATGTGTCAGTAACAATGAGGCAGTAATGATGCGGCAGTAACGATGCAGCAGTAATGACGCGGCAGTAACAATGAGGCAGTAACGAAGTGTCAGTAACGATGCGGCAGTAATGATGAGGCAGTAACGATGAGGCAGTAACGAAGTGTCAGTAACGATGCAGCAGTAACGATGAGGCAGTAACGATGAGGCAGTAACAATGTGCCAGTAACAAAGTGTCAGTAACGATGCGGCAGTAACAATGTGGCAGTAACAAAGTGTCAGTAACGATGAGACAGTAACAATGAGGCAGTAACGAAGTGTCAGTAACAATGC